>NW_005843185.1:205363-217279 GCF_000455745.1 Alligator sinensis
TCTTTCCCTGTTTATAAAATCGACATCATGATATTTGCTTCCTCTGTATGTTGTTTTAAGACCTACAGGTTAAAAGTGGTAGATAGTAGGCAGGCATTTTCAGTGTAAATACACTTGGTTAAAGGCAAGTTTTAAATTGGTTCTCAGCAACTGAACCAAAAGCAGCAAGCAGACTTATTCATGGAATAGTCCCATAGGATTTAAAGGGTTCAAAACAATGCAGTCAAATAGAAATACAGGATCACAGGGTTAGAAAGGTATCTCATGAGGTCATCTAGTCCAGCCCCGTGACTAAACCATCTCAGCCAAGTCTGTCCAACCTGTTCTTGAAAATCTCCAGGAATGGAAATTCCACAACTGCCCTAGATAGCCTCTTCCAATGATTGACCAAGAAAGTTCTTTCTCATCTCCAACCTAAATTTCCTCTGCTGGAGCCTGAGGTTATTGCTCCTAATCCTGTCCCCTATAGCCACAGAGAACTTTATGTATTCATATAGACAGAGTCTATACCCCTTTATGTATTTGACAGTTGTTATCAAATCCCCCCTCGGTCTTCTTTTCTCCAGACTAAATAATCTTAGGTCTTTCAGCCTTTCTTCATAACTTAATGCAATTAGAGTACTACGGAAATTACTCTGAGTATCTGTGGAATAGATAAAAATCTCCTTTGTGCATGTATATTTTTGCATCAATTTGTGGAATGCTATAGCCAGGATGTATATTTTCATTTGAGAAGTGCACTTTTTCATCATCCCCAGATTGGCTTAATCTTGTCAGAGTCATAACTGAGGCATTACCTCTGCTCTGTGTTTCTTCATTCATTTACTTACCCAAAGAGGTGTTGGGAGGCTTAATGAGATGATGTAGGATGAATACTAGTATCAATAATGTCTGCCTATTAAGTGTCCTTAACTTCAAAGTTCTGTTGCAAAGATAGTTTTTTTAAAGATACAAGGTAATGTCTTAAGGGTTGAACATTTTAAGAACACAGCATCTTTTTAATAATTTCACACAATGGGCTAACTTGGAAGCCAACGGCAGGCTATATCCCACATGGGCCACTAAAATGGAGTTGACTTGAATCTATAGTAAAAAAAAAAAAAAAAAAAAAGGCAGTTTAATGTATGTTCAGGAATAGCTAGGTCAGTTAAAGCAGCATGAAATACACTGGCAAAATATCTAGAAAAGCAAAACAATAAATTCATGCTAGGACACTTCACAGAAGTACCACAATATATTAAGTAACTCACTTGGTGCATGCCCTTGAAGGGGAAATTCTATGAGAACCAAAGATAAGAATGCTGTATCATCATGTCAGTAGGGCATTGATCTAGCTTGCAAAGACATCCTGGAATTTTTTCTGTAGTGAAATATTTTTTAGTCAAAAGGAAGCAACAAGAATGGGATGATAGGAAAAATCAGAACTGCTTTGGCACAACCCAGCATCCACTCCTGCTCATAGTATGAAGGAGAGCAAAGCATGCACTAAGAATCCAAAGCAATGCCAGAAATTAAGAGAAAACACATTAGCACTCAATGGATGTTCCATGAAATGAGGAGAGCTCAGTTTTCATTGATAGCTGCCAAAGTTAATTAGGAAGGCACTTCTCTTTTAATTAGGTCTGCAATGAAGGGGACCTTGCAGTGGGATTCCAATGGCAGGATCAGGACTGAAAATCCCTACTATTTTCTAGGTTGCTGGACAAGGAAATGTAGAGGCTGAGGCACAAAGTTTGGCTTTGGACGCAACTGGTTCCAAAGTTACAGGGGTTTGGATTTGGTTTGGGTCACCTATAAAATAATATATGAATTTAAATACATAATATAATGATTAGTATAGTTTCAACCCCATACAGACTGTTTCTCATTTTAATTTGAGTTTGAAGCATAGATGCAATCATCCTCATCTATTGGTGTCACTCTGAGAAAAGAATGCTGGGCTTTTGTTCCTATACTTACAGTACTGCCTTCACTCTGGGAGCTGTCATTGCAATATTTCTTAATGATCAAAAGTGAAACGAGCAGCCATTCAGTCAGGCTGTGACAACTGCCATGATGGCTAATTGTTTCAAGCTTCAGAGAAGGAGGTTTCCAGGGAACACAGAGGTTTCAGTTCACAAGGGATAAGGCAGAAATATCTCTTCTGCATGGCTGAAGGGCTTATATATACAATCAAGCTATTTCCATGGGAAACCTAGTGTAACAGGAGTGTGACACTGTACTTTTGAACTATTATTTTTACAGCATCACTTTGTATTCTCAAAACAAACTATAAAAATATAGTAAAACGTTATTGAAATGAAACAATTACCCAGAACTTCTACTTGCAGCATAATTTAGATTTACAAACCTTTGGATGTGTTTCATCTACTTTCCAGTTCTGTTGTAGAAATACACCTTGACTACATACAACTTTAATAAGAAGTTGCCTGTGATATAATTACAAAGAAGGTATATTGCTTCCTGGTATCTTTGAATTAAATTTGACTTGTATCTGTGCTTGTATAAACCTAGAGTAATTGAATTCATTTTAATGAAGTTACTTTGAATTTATTCTTAATTCAAAGGAGGGAAATATTCCATCATAGACTATACTCTTTGTATTTGCTATAAAATGATGCTAGTGACACTACTGAGGAGTGATTTCTACCCTGATAAAAGTATCAATTGATTTAATACTGTACAATTTTCTCTTGAATCCTAATTCAGCTACGTATTTTCACATTTGTGACCTAAGCATATAAACAACCCTTTACAATTTAAAATCTGTGCATGGGTATATGTCTTTAGTCAGCTAGGGCCTTCTTTCATATGTCTTGTATATTCTTCATTATCCTCCCTTGTTTACTTACCTACAGGATACATAGAAGAATGGGCTTTGGCAACACCAAAATCTTCCATTATTACCTTGTCTTACACATGCATATCTGTTGTAGATTGCGAAGCTTCTTTTAGATGATCACTGCACAATTTTTAAACATCATATTTGTTGAAGGGTGGGGTAGCAAACACAATGAAAAAGGGCTGGAAGGGGTAAAAGTTAAGTTTTAATGAAACACGTTTCATTTTCTTTTTTTCCTTGCCACAAAACATTAACATAGTAAACATTGATCTTTGTTCTTAAATTCTTTAATAAGATACATTATTTTGAGCTCTGTCATTTCTAATTATTGTAAACCATGTTGTGTTGCTGTTAGCATTCAAACGTTCTACTGTCAACAGCTCTTTGAACTGCATTTGTTTAGGATAATGCTATTTGTAAGCTAATTGCAGTCATGAGCCTTTGTTAGAAGGCTGTCACTGTCTTGTTCACATGTGCTTTAGTATATCAACAGTGGTGCTATCTTAACCAAAATGCACTGCTCTTTTCCCAGTCATAGCTCAAAGTCCATGCACTGCTGTGGTTGCCCCCTGCTCTGTGCTCTATAGTACCTCTCTGAACACCCCACCCTAAAAGAGCAAAGCTGCTCTGAAGAATTTTAATTTTGAAATCAAATCCACAGTAGAAATATCAGGATAGCTAAAAGTTATTTCAATGAGGGGCAACTAAGAAAGTGTCATTTTGGTCCACTTTTCAGGGTGGTTGGTGTAATAATATATATATATTTTTTTTTACTCAGTGTAGTTCACAATAATTTAAAATACTCTATAGACATTTAAATGATATACAATAATATAACTTAATTGGATTCCTCAATTGTACTCAACAAATACTATTCTAATATATTTACAGTATCTAGTACCATTTGACTGTGCATGGGAGCTTTATTTGCTTCCTGTCAAGAATTAAGTGAAAGTACAGTATATATTTTATTGTTAAACAACAATACCCACGAGTTGAGGGACTTTGAGTGGTTCTAGCGTAAGTGTGGGTGACCCTATTAATATTAATGTAGTTGCCCTCCTTTGCACAAGGGCTGTATTCACCTTGAACAAAAGTAATTTGGACTCCTCAGGCATGTACCCAGGAGTGGGAATGTGCATTTCCCTGGGGACAAACAGCAGCGGCACAATATGTGCCACTAATGTTTTTCTCTAGGAAACGCCCATGCACGCGTGCTCTGGCACATGGCATGGCATGTTGCCCTGGGTGGGGTAGGGGAGTCTGGGGCCAGACCTTGGGCTGGCCCTAGTAGCCTTACCTGGGGTTCTAAGGGCCTCTGGAGGCTGCAGCCACAGCAATCCAGCAGCATGGCACCTAGCTCGTAGCTGGAGTGTGGCTTCAGCTGGCTAGTCTCTGGTTTCCAGCAGTACATGCTGCCGTCACATGCTCTGCTGTGTTATTTTAAGGTGCAGGTTTTTTTAACGCTGGGATCTCCAGTGTCAAAAAACCACACCTGTGCTGCAAATTAGGAGTGCAGGAAATGTCTGAATGTGTGGCACAAGTAATGAGTCTGTGGCGCTGCATACTGCACATCCGCGCTTGTCTTGACATGCCCCTCAGCTTCGAGGTGCTCTGCTGGAAGAGGTCTGATTTCCAGAGAGCAAGGGGTCAGCACTTGAAAGTCTGGTGCCTTGAGATATCTCCAGTCAGTTTTAAAACATGTAGAGCCACATACTTGGAAAGAATTCCCAGATGACTCTTTGAAAAGCAAAAGCGCACATTCAGATTATCACCATTAGACAATACTTCATCCAAGTTTCCTGAAAGCCAGATAGAGAGTCACACTACAACTGAATACTTGCTATAAAATAAGCTATGTAGTTTTATTGCAGTTGGACAGATCTGGCTCTTGTGGTTAAATTAACCAGGATCTACAGTACTAAACAGCTGGAATCCTTTTTTGGAGTGTGAGTTGGAGTGGAAGGGTATTGTGAAAACTCTCTCTTTTTTTTTTTTTTTAAACATTCAAATATTTATCCCAGGGAAGGGTAACTTATTGTTGCTAATCTTAGATTAATTGTGACATTTAAGAATAAAATATGCTAACCCCATAATTCCTTTGCTTTTTGTGGTACACTAATGTAGCCATCATAACTCATAAATTGTAGTTCAGCTACTGTATTTTTATTAGCTACCTGGCTTATGAGCATTAAGCTCTTTAAAATATTGGAAGTAGGCAAGTTTGTCCTAGGAATTATTAAGCTGTAACTCTTAAAAGGAAAGTGTAATTGCTTGGAAGATCCTATCAATGTATTTGTCTTCAAAGTAAAATCTTTCATATCTGTTGAAGCATATCCTTGTGTCCTAAAACTCCTCATGCTAAGTTGAAAATAGATGCTCCCTGCCTTACCCCTGAGCTGTAAGACTAATTATTTTTCAGAGGTTGGCAGGAAACAACTATATCAAGTTTTTGTAACCACAGTTTTGCATGATCTTTTTTTTTTTTTTTTTTGTTCAATTCTCATAATTGCTTTAAGGCCTACAGTAATTGAAATCTCTAATAGTGGAGTGACAACAGATCAGTAGCACTGAAGAACTTAGGGAGAACCAAACACAAAAATCATAAAGTCAGAATTCCAATAAGTTTACATTTAGTACAGAATTAAGACATAGCTACCCGTTAGTGCTTAGAAAATTTTTGACACTATTAAAACATAAATAATAATCTTTCAATGTTCATTCCAAGAGTTCCAGTGTCACTGGCAGCTGACATAATTTTGTGAACTTTAAATGTCAAACCAATAGTGGAGTTTTTCCATTTTATATTTTTCCTTCACTATCAGTCTTAGTTTTTACTCTAACTGCCTTGTTAGAAATTAGGGTTTTTTGTAGCAATGTTGCTGGGTTTTCTTTTTTTTTTCTTTTCAAAGAAAGTTCTTTAAAAAAAAAAGTCTTATTTGCACAGGGATGGGAGGGGTTGTCTTACCTTTTTTCAAATTTTACCAAAAAAAAGTCTTTTTTTTTTTTCTTTACATCACCTGGGAACTGTAATTCAGACAGCTTCTCTGATATGTATAACTTAAAATCCTAATTGGAAAACTCTACGACACCCAGACTGCAGTTAAAAAAACAAAAACAAAACAGGAGGAAAAATTGCATGTGTTTTTCAACATCACCTTAATCCTGTTGCCCTTATTTCCAAAGCAGTTACAATGGCCAGCCAGCCAAAACACATCATCCTTTAGAAGGGTAAATAGTAGGGAGAGATTGGTTTTGGGGTGGGTTTTTTTTTGTTTTTTTTGTTTTTTCCCAAAGAAAATTAGATGTGCAAAATGATGCTGTAGTTGTTTGTTGTACTCCACTTTCTGTCCACTTGCAGTGACTTGTTCTGTTTATTTAAATGCTATTATTTGCAGGTGAATACCTCTGTCCGCTCACTACACGTATTACACTTGACAAAGCAGCACCAGTGGAATTTGCAATTACACTGCCACACCTTGGTGTACTGGTGTGTGTTATAACCCCTTCCGCAGCACATCATGTCACACCCATCCGCATTGGGAGATGTACGGTTACAGAGGCGTCCTTGGGTACCAACACTCCCTGTGGAAGCATCTTCCTCACAGTAGTTGGGTGATTTTTCAATATACACCAAATCGGTTTCCATTGGTTTTTGATAGCTTTTAATCTGCTTAATCTTCAGGAAAGTTGGCTGCCGGAGCCGACTTGCTCGTACCACCTCCACTTGTACTGCAGCATTATACTTTTCTTTCAAAATATATCCAATCTCTCTGAATTTAGGAAGTGTGGTCCAGCAGGTCTTAGTTGTACAGGAACCTGATACGCCATGACACTTGCATTCCAATTTCATTCTCTCTTCAAGAACCTATATGTATAGATAAGCAATATTACATATTAATGGATAAGCAATTATAATAAAATGACTTAAATCTTAATGCTAATAGTTTGTTTATCTTCACTATAGCTGATTGAAATTTTTCATTTGCTTTTTATAAGTATGCTTTTCTTTGCCAGCAATAGCACATTTTATTGTTTTATGATGTTGAGTACAAAAATATAAATCAGGAAAATAAACATTTGTTTTCCTTTTTTAAAATAATTTTTTGGAAGTGAGTTTTACAGTTAGCAGCGGTTTTAGGGAACAAGAATCCATGTAATTTTAGTAAAACATTCATATGCTGAAAATGGAAAATACTAAAATAAAAAAGGTTTATAGTACATTCTGATCTTTTAAACATTCAGATTTTTTTTTAAAAGAAAAAATTATTGTGATTTTTTTTTTTTTGGAAAAACATATTTTTGACTGGGTCTTAATATTTGTTGAGTAATTTAAGATGTGTAATGGCTGTTATCCCTGCTTATTCCATATCTGAACATTAATTGATACTGACAGTGGTAACAGTTGAGTACTTATTAACCAACTCACAGTACAAAAGACACCACCACACTTAAAAATACCATCCCCATCCATTTAGCCTACAACCAGTCTCTAAATATTGTTTTCACACCATACCAACAGCCCAGCTACTGTGGGGTCAGTATAAGGTTCAAAAATACCTTGGGCTCTATGTGCAGAACCAGTGGTTCACATAGGAGTCCAGATCAAGGTGGCTCTTCCTTCTTCTTAGGTAGGTAGTCTGATTTCCAGCCTATGTACTGAATTGGGCTAGAGGCTCTAACAGGAGAAAACACCTTCTGAAAACTACCCTGGGTTCCTGTCTGTTTTATATGAATGGGGAAGAACCTATTGTCTTCTATAGGAGACTTGAGTTTTCCCCAATGGATACTTTTCCCTTTTAATGCCAGACAGTGTGCCTAGTGCCAGCCTGAGTTTCTGCTATTTTCTATGACAGAGGCATCAGCATTTTGGTGGAGGTGGATGTGCGTACCTTGTGAAGTTTTGGGGGTGGGAGGCTTTCTAGCTTGAAAGCCCTGTATAAATATAAAGGACTGCTCTTTTTTCCTAAAGACTCCTAAACTTGATTCCAATTTCATTCCACACATTTTATGATTCCAAACTATCTATTAGTCTAGATACACATCTCCAGCTGCTAGCCTGTTTGGTTCTTTAATATGGAGTCGCCTTCAACTTACCAGCAGTAACACAGGAGCAAAATCAATGATAGCCATGGACAGAAGCAATATTCTCTTCTGTTCTGTTCTTTATATAGATTCTTATCATGCCTTCACCATAGTATCTAAGCTTCTTTCAGGAGTTCATTAAGAAACATTAGTTGGAATTGTCACATGTTGTTCATTCTCACTCTTTTATCCTTTCTCATGGGGGAGAATTGTGTGTGCAAAGTCATGTTTTGTTAAAGCACATTTTATTACAGGTGTATGTTAGAAAAGATACTATGTACAGTATACATGAAGGTGGTGAATCTTGTGATGATCATTAATTCCTGTGGGAGTTCATTCTCACTCCATTCACTGAAAGCTCTGTCTCCTTCAAAGAGAAAGTTAATCTTATGGCATTGTGCCTGAGAAGTAGAGTTGTTATTTTGCTGGAGTTTTAAGTGATGTTTTAGATATGCTAAGCCCAGGCATTAACATTCAGCACTGTCTGCAAAAGTTGGTAGTATTGGGTCTAGCAATTTTATGATGGGTCTTGCAATATTTAGTGTCTTTTTCAACGCCTACCTTCTGGATTCATGTTGCTACATGAGTATCTCCACATTCATTTAAGGAAAAAAGAGAGGTTTATAACTCCTTAGTATAGTGGAGGAAAATTGAAAATACAAAGCGTTAAAGTTAAAAACCCCAGAAGAATCCCCAAATGTATCAATTCATGATATTTAAGCCAATCTCAGATTTGGGGCGAGGGGGGGGCTTAGTTCATGACTTTTGAATACTTAGAATTACAAAACTGTGTGCAGACCCAATCATCCCATAGTTAGATTGCTAAATGCTATAATTTGTGTCAACAATTAGTTGTGGGTGCAAAATTGTGCCCACAAAATTGGAGGGCAGGGAGTCTAAGCCTCAAAATATGCAGACTCCAAAGAGGAATTCTTCCTTTTCCCACACAGCTTTTGTTGCCTACCCCTCACTCCTATTGAGTAGTACCTTACAATTTAAATATCTCCACTAGCTTCCCTATGTACACAGTAAGGTACTGCTGAAAACAGAGAGGTGGTAGAATTTGGCCCTTAATATTGTGATTGGAAGTAAACAGACCTTTTTCTTCCTATTTTTTGGTTTGCCTCAGAGAAACTCCTGTTCGAATGGTGACCCTGAACCTGAAAGGTACTTATTTACTCAGATCTAATGCATTCTGCCAAGTTGGGTGGCTGATTAAAGATTGAAAATCGTTAACTTGTGTGACCCACTCCTTCAAAAATACCATTTGTCATCTGTCAACATCTCATATCTAACCTTGACTAGTTTACAATTAGATCTATTTCCCCAAGCAAATTCCCATCATTTGACTTGCTGCCTCAGCCTAACTGTAGGAACATTCTTTAGATCCACTTTCCAGGTACCGCTCCAATATGGTCTTGCCAAGTAAAATTTTCTAACAACTACTGCTACTTTATTAAATGAATTGTGAACTATAATGATAAAGATTTATTTTATTCTTTATATTTTGTACCTATATAAATCATACACAGAAAGTCAGTTTGAGAGTTGTCTTTTGCAAGTTAAGCAGAAAAACCTTCTAAAGAAGGAGCTCATTTTTAAAAAAATGTTCTTAAACATGAATATAAGCATAATAACATGATAAAAGCAAGCTCCTTTGAAAGCTAAGCTCAACTGCATAATATCAGATAGAATTTTCAATATGGACAGAAACTGTATCTGGATAAAATATATAAAAACAATAGTAACATTTTGTGTGTATTTATTTTGGCCTTGACTTCCTGGTTTGTTTTCTTTAGTGGAAATGCGTATTCTTGGACCAGATGCTGAATGTAACGAAATCCATGTTACTTCTTTAACTGCAGTATCAAAAAGAAATAGAAAACTTTAAGACTTTTCCTGTTACATAGGCAGAGATCAGCTCTTGGCTTTGGATACCACGTTTATAAAGAAAGAAGAGGATTCTTGTTAGACTGTGTGTTATACTGTGAATGGTATGTGTTTACTCTATACATCGCATGTTTATAGTTATGGTCAAACCTCAGCTTCAGCAATACTGATAAGAGCAATAATCTCTTATGAGCAACATTTTCACCTGGGACTATTTTCCATATCATGTATTCAGATGAAACCCTCTATAACAGCAACAGACACTTAGGAACAACATGGCATCTGGATACTGACATATTACTACAAACAGGCATTGGCTTTCCTAGATGTAAATCCCATAAACTTTTGTCTATTTTTAGATCTGTACTTTTTCTGCATTTTCCAATTTATTTGATTTTTTTTCCCCATATTCGCCTGTCTCCCCCACCCCTGTGCTTTTGAGCAGAGGAGCAAAAACACTGAGGAAGAAGTTATTGTCACTGTATCTGCAGCCTAACTGGAAACAAGACAACTGTCCTCATGAGATTCTGAGTGGAAGTGTTCAGGCTTGAGAGACATGGATAAGTTTTAGTTCTCTGACTAAACACTCCACGCTGTAATTCTGAACTTCTGCAGTTGGATTAATATCTGCCTGCAGATCAGTTTAAGCAAAAACATAGGAAGCATGCCATCAGGCAGAATTACAAGAATATTTTCCTCTACAAATGCATCCAAAATGGACATCCAATGAAGTTTGCCCCACAATCTAGGATAGCCTGCCCCTGATTTAAGGATGCTTTCTACCATACTGCCCTAATTCCATGAAGGTCCCAAAATGCCCAGCACCACTGTGTTTGGGAGTTCTTGACTCCTGATCCTGCATTTCAGATCCTAATATTTTCCCCCTCTAGGAAGTGATGAACCCGGGGCAGCAAGACACTGAAGGTAACCTTTTTTAAAAGCAACCAAGTGAGTCTGGGGCCTAACTACCATTTCCAAGAGTGGTTTAGGCTCTCAACTTTCACCCTTAAAATGGGATGCTGCCTCCTGAGTGACCTAGGTGCTTTTGAAAACTTTTACCTCCTCCTTTATTTTGGGAATTGGCTGGTATAAGACAATTGGGGCTGAGAGGACCTGGCATCTCTTAAGAGATGATCAGTAGTTTGCAAATCAACTTATTAGCTGATCCACTGCCGGAGCATGTCTACAAAAACCCTTCCCAGTACCACAGTGCTATGGTGCCAGGAGCTGTGAGAAATAGTCATGGTTTGTATGAAAATGTTGTCCCAAGTAATTGAATATTCTGTCATAAAGAGAGCCTGAAAAAATGTTGTCCTCACACTCTTATTGTTTGAAATATAAAATAAGATGTTGTCATCTTCCAGACATTCAAAATAAATAAATAAATAAAAACAATTCCAGCAACATTACAAAGAAATAAATGTGGGGATGTTATGAGACAGAGCTCCTGGCATTCATTGCTATATGGGTGTGTTTCTGGGGGGAAAAAAAGACATAAGCCTGCTTTTTTGCCATGTAAACACAGTCATTGTAAGAGCCTAATTGATCGATAAACAGTTGGAAACCATTTATTTCCATCTTTTGCGTTAAAGCTGCGATGTGCTACTAATTTGTCATCCTTTTCTTTACTTCCACCTGAAAAAAGCTCATGTTTCTAATTGAGATTCTTATGAGCCTCAGTCATTGTGTTGATGCTCTAAACAAAAAACTTAAGGTCAGTGGTATGTGTTCACCGTTTGCACTATTTCTACATTCATTTATCCCAGAATAGAGATGCTCACTTCCTAAAAATGCACAGTGGAAAATTGTTTAATAAATGGGCCTCAGAAGTTTACTAAGTTTTATTAGCGTTTAATGTCTCAAAGCTGCATCAAAGTTTTCTTCAGGTATATCTTTGTAACCATTCAGATTTGCCGCAACCTTGAAGTTGATTTTTTTTTCCATAAGAATGCTTGAATAAGACATGAATTAGATCAGCGTTTCCCAACCTTTTTTTTTTTCTTCCATGGCACACTTGCATGAATTTTCAAAAATTGCGGCACACCGCCGCTCCCCCTGCCCCCAACAGATAATATGGCTGCCCCCCCCGCCCACCCCCC
>NW_005843185.1:217289-244250 GCF_000455745.1 Alligator sinensis
CCACCGAGTTGGGGGGAGGGGTGGGTGGCGCGTGGCACCAAGTGGAGATACGCCCCACTAGGAGCCGTGCCCTCCAAGAGCATTACGGACACGGCATTCATTTATTCATTTATTTGTGTGACTTTTTTCCAATTCTGCAGCTCACCTCTTCATGCCTGACGGCAGCAGCACTGGTTGGGAAACGATGAAATAGATTTCCAAGTGTGTGTTTTTTATTTGTTGCTGTTCTATTTATTCTGATCCCTAGGAGCCATTTTGGAAATTAAATTCTTTGGTATTTTACTCAGCGTGGTACTTTTCTGACACAGACCACATTTATTCAGGCAGCAGCATCTAATTATTTAACCAAAATTCATAAGCAGTTCTTTCTTCCAAACTGTACTGATGTCAACTTTATCATTTTCCACCTGCTGTAATTAATTATAAATTCAGTAACAAACTTCACAAATGTGATACTAGTTTGGATAATGCTGGACATGCAATACAGTTCAATTAGTCTGACCTATCCTACCCCCTGAAAAATATCCTGAAGACTGAAATATCTGCCCTATTCATGGACTACCCTATTAGCATGGGTAGTCTAGAGGATCTTAGCTGCAGAATAAATTTTAAGAGCTTCCAATAACTTTTTTCCTCAATTGTTTGCAAAGCTCATGTAATTATTTATACAGTGCGTTGTTTTTTCCTCAGAGAGAAATTCCTCAGTGCTCTATTATTAACTGCAGTAAAATACCAGCAGGCCGGATTTTGAGATCAATCCTACAACGGCAAAATATTATAGGTTCTGTTATGTTTGTGGCTTTGGTTCCTGGATGTATGTGAAATGAGGGACAACAAGGCAGCTGGGGAGCTGGAAGCATTGCACTGGCAGAGGTGTAGAGCAGACAAATAAAGTACCTCTTGTGGAAAACTATCCTCTGGTGTAGGACACCTAACTGCTTCCCCTGAGGCTTAAAATGAGGAGCAGACATTTGAAACATAGTTGCCAAGGTCTTGATTCAAAGTCCAGTGAAGTCATAGCTGCCTTAGCTGGCAAATTCTCATGGTGAAAAAGATAAGCAACATCATAAATGACACTTTGTCTTAGCTGCCTTCCTTCAGAACAAGGAAAGGTTGTCCTCATATTTGTTCATAATAGGCGTGACCCTCATCTATGAGGATCAGATCCAATTTCTTCCAAATGCTGAAAACAGTCACACTGCATGTTGCAGAGGCTGGGAGTGAGGGAATTCAGATTCAGCATTGCAGTGCTGCACTAAGCAGGAAGCCAGTGGTAAGAACAGTTTTTGGGGGGTTTTTTAACATAAACATCAATGACAGCCATGTGAAACCTCTCAGAATGAAATCTACAAGAAGACAAAACTGGATGCGCTTCTGGCAAAACCCCAGAGAACAACACAGAATACATGAAGGTGCTGCAGCTGGCACGGTTACTTTACTGTATAGATTGGTGTGGTCTGAGAGTCAGAAGACTTGGAATGTCCCCAACTCTTCCACTGATCAGTTATGTGACCTTGGATAGATCTCTCTAACTCTTGCCATCTACATTTTCACTCTCACCTTTTTGTCCATCTTGCCTATTTAAACTGTAACCTTTTTAAGACAGCTCTTGCTTTAACATGTGCTTGTGTTGAACTCCCCAGCATAGTGAGAGCATACTGCTAGGTGGGACTTTGGGGCACTAACACAATACCAAACAGGAAGTTGTTCACTTCAGAAATTCACCAAATGGCTTTGTGGTTCTTTAACATGCATTCCAGAAAGCCTCTGCTGAGGCTTAAGCAAAATTAAGTGCTGATGCAAAAACGAGGCAACCACTCCCACTCTACCCACAACAAGACAACACTCCAACACAGCTGTCATGGCCTGTCCTATTCACCATTTAGGATAACCTGCCCCTTTTGAGGATGCATTCTACCATAACACCGACATTCCACCAAGATACCAAAATATCCAACACCATCTTGTTTGGGAGTTCCTGACTCCTGTTCCTGCACTCCAGATTATATACCTCATCTGCTTTCTTTCTCTTGCATTTATATATTTCTTTTCATTCCAACAATTTATCTGGCCATATCCAAATACATTCTGTATAGGAACCATTTCAGTTGCCATCAAAATCAAGCTACCCCTGGGACTGAATAAACAGTAAATTTACCACTAATGCAATGACAACACACAATGGTTCAGGGAAGGAAACTGCAAGGATGTGAGAAGTTAAATTTCTCTTTGTATAGTATAATAGAACATTTAATATAGGGGTTTCCAAGTGTAGTCTCTGAGTTACTTTTGTCCCATGTAACATTTCTGTGCAGCCCACAAGAAGACTTTTCAGTGGCAGCTCCCAATGTTACATCTACCAAATGTAAAGATACTGCACTACAGATTGATTTTATCATGTGGCACCCCAGCATGATATCTAGCCCACTAAATTACTCCCCATGTGTGTGTGTGTGTGTGTGTTATACACTCAATATATAAGTAAGCTTCATCTTGGAAGATGAGTAACATCGTTTCTCACAGTGAAAATATTTCAAAAGGAGTACCATAAAATCTGTTTTTTATGGTGAAATTCTATTTCTTATTTTCTTCCAAACACTCCAGGTGTTTGCAGTTGAGGAACTAGATCATTGATTTTCAATCAGGACACTATGGCACCTTGGGGTGCCTTGATATCCCTTCAAGAGTGCTATGGGATGCCACATAATGCTAGCATTGTTACATGTGCAAATGTGATTCACAAGATAAACCCAGGAATTTCAAATAGGAATCCATGGTGTCAAAAACATTCAGAGGTGGTGTGGTCTTTCTGAGTTATTTGCAACAGAAATTCCATTTTCTGAGGGGTGCCTTGAGTCTAAAAAGATTGAGAATCAATCACTGCAGTAGATCCTCAGTGGGTATAAGTTGGCATAGTTTCATTATGATTATTGTTTCATTATTAGGAATTATGTTGTGGTTGTAGACATTCCACTGTCCCGCCTTCCAAAGATTTAGTGATGCTTGCCTAGTCATGTGGTTATTTGCGTTCCACCAGTGTGAAATTTGCAGATATACATTTGCTACAAAGTATGTAATTGATTAGAGCCATGGTTGAAGAAATGTTTTGTTTCTGGATGGAATAAATAACTACTAGAGCTTTGGGAGTTCGGCAACATGCAAAGCTTTTCATGTTTCACTACATCCCTCTTTCAGCTCTCACTAGATTTTTCCGAGGGAGATAAAATGCAAACATTTAAGTCTACCCAGGACATCTCCAGCCTGTTTCTTAAGGCCTGGAGGAGGGCGTAAGGAAGCAGAAATAGGTACAGGTACAAAAACTGCGGGAATACCTCTTGGAGCTGTAACACATACCTATCTTTGTAGCTATAAAATTAATATAAGCAATAAATGCCCTTAGGTAACTTTTATTTTTTGATGAGTACAGAATGATAGTATAGAAAGAGGCAAAAACTAAGTGTATTCCTCTTGATAACCTGTCCCAGTTAAGTTCAATTGCAAATGAAAGTCTCCCCACACATCAGAGTATAACCGCATTCCCCACCTATTCTAGAATACCTTTCTTCCAGCCTCATTGTTGTGCAAGTTCATCAGCCTCCGTGCATTCTTTTTGATTTCTCGGGCATCAACAAACCTCCTGGAGAACTCGATGCCGTATCTGATATCCGCAGAGCAGCCTCCCCATTTCCAGCCCTCCTCCTGGTTGTAGTAGCCCTGTTTTTCTCGGTCACAGCCACAGTTGCTGAGATTGCCCTGGCTGCAGGCGGCAGTGACAGCATGCGCAACCCCGGCAGCAGTAATGGCATAGGTGAACGCGGCTTCCCTGCTTCCTGTGGAGAGAAGCCAAAAGCTGATGGATCTGGAGAAAGTCAGTGTTTTACTAGTAAGTGCATACAGCATGTACAGTAATGCATTCTTTTAAGCACATCATGGAGAACCATTGATAGCTCAAACATTTCCTTTTTAAAAAGTTACGCATCTGTTTAACCATTTTGGTGCTCATGGCCGTCTGGTAAACCCAACTTTTATAATAATCCTGTCTGCCAACTGTAGACTGAGGTGCTTTTTGCCAGTGGACTAGTCAGTAAGATATGTAGGATATATTTTGCATTGCATCCATGCTGCACCAAGCACCATCTCCATGAAGCATTTCTCTCCTGTTTGCTCAGCACATCCCAAATACCAGGAAAGAGAGGTGCAAACATCTTAGAAACAGACCTGAGTGTTCACCAGGAAGTACACCAGAGACAGAGAGCTTCAGAGCAGCACTGGGGCCTGTACTCTAACCCAAGTAAACTACTTCATTTGGAGATTTTGCACCAGGCTGAGGGAGAGTAAGTGCCACAGTAGAAGAATAATGATTAAGAATTCACAGCAAATTACTGAAGTACCTTAGCACCTGCCCACAAACTTTAGGTTGTTGTTATCTAATAGGCCCAACAGATACAAAGCAAAGCAAATCATCTAGGAGGGAAAAAAATCACCTTGCTAGCTCCGATAATTTTAGGATTTACAGCTGTCATTACTGTTCCAGAATAGGGCATGTACTTTGCATTAATTTTGTTCTATGTTTATTCAGTCATATAAATTATTTTTGTCAAATTCTGAACTGAAGAAAGCACAACCAACCTCTCTTACTTCTAAAAGATTGTGCACAGAATTGTTCAGAAGGGGATCCTAAATTTGTTTTGGCCCCCTTTTGTTGTATTTGTTTGTTCAATGTAAGAAAAAAATGACCTTTTTTATTTTTAGTTAAGTTTGTCTTTTTTTAACATTGCCAAGTCTGCATTCAACAGAAATAGAGAGAAGAGCCAGTCTTCTCTACTCTCCTTGCCCAGTCTCTCCATAATTAATAAGTACTATGGAGGGAAATGTGACCCTCCAAAATTGCAATTACATTCTTGTGGCCCTATGTAAGTAATACATGCCAGGCAAGGATGATGGGGTTTTTTATGTGCTGCAAAAGCTAAAAAACACTTGTACAAGTTCTTATACTATTGTTATTTGAACACATCATGCAAAGGAAGGACTGATTTGGCTGAGTGTGAATGTAGTATATTTGTTTGTATGTCCTGATCTTACAAAATGCATATACCGATGTTCACTCCCTTGGTTGAGATCAGAGCCATGTGCTGTATTTGAGAGCATGTTTTACTAACCCAAGGTATTTCTTTCTTGCATGTTCCTTTAAGAAATCTATGTTTCATCTTTAAACTAGAAGAACCCTGAAATATTCTATTTTTAACTGAATATTACAAAAGTTCAAATTCTTATTGTCTTCAGAATCAGGATAAGAGAAAATAAACCTCTAAGTTTATTTCAGGAATTACAACCAAGTAGATTATGGGGATGTCCCTGCCTTATAAAAACAAATGTGGAAGATTTGAGTCCTCTTGTATGATACTTAACCACTCTACTTTTATTATTATTATTATTTATTAATTATATGGCACTGGCACATAGAAATCTGAAGTCAAAACACTTATCATACTAGTACCATGCAAACATATCATGCAAGCCAATATGTAAAGTCAGCTAGGGAGTATATTAGATAGGAAGAGAAGAAACAGGAGGAGTTTGTGTTAACAGAAGCAGGAGAGTGGGGAAAGGAAGGACACTATTAAGGAAGGAGAGAATGGGCACGTCTACATGTCACCGTACAGTGACATTGCTATGGCGCTGTGCTTTAGTACTTCCTTTTGGAAGTACTAAAGCACAGTTCAGTAACCACCTCTACTGCGCTGTGCGCATGGTGCACAGTTAGATTTCACCATTACGTCACCATAGCGGCACACTAAAATGGGGGGAGGGGGTGGTGCGCTATTACAGCGACGTAACTGCTGATCAGATGTAGACTCACATGATCACTACATCGCTGTAGTGCATCACTACGGTTAAGTAGGATGATTTGTAGATGCACCCAATCATCTAGAAGCACTTAATGGAGCACAAGAACTTGGCTGTCTGGAGAATCTGTCATAATAAGGTTTGTCAGGTGCTTAGGCTCTATGGAAATAAGTATTTTAGAAACACCAATTAATAAATATTTCTTTCAAGTAGTGTAAAAGTATTGTAGCCTCTACAGTCCATTATATTTACCAAGTGATAGACTATCAGAGGTTTTTTATTATTGTTATTTTTAGTTTCAGTATCTCCCATGTGTATCCCAAGCAGCTAATCCAAGATTGACTAATTTTACTGGCTAAATAGTACTCATAGTCATAGGACTCATAGTCTCATATTTCAATTTATATTATATCTGTAATAGTCTGCATTGTGACATCCCTTATTTATTTGGCCCATGAGAACACCGATTTTTTTAAAGATATGTGGAATACAGGCAACCTTCACTTAACTCTGTTTCACTTAGTGCTATAACGCTCATTTTAAATTGATACTTGATTTCACTTAGCACTCACTGAGTTTTGTTATAATGCTCATTGTCACCGTCTTGGGTCATTAAAAACAATTGCGGTCAGCATCTTGGGTCATCCAATACTTTCAGTTTTGCTTAACACTCATTTTGCTTAACGCTAGTTTTTTCAGGAACCAATTAAGAGCGCTAAGCGGGGTTTGCCTGCATCCTTATCTAGTTGGTCAGAAAAATAGTTGCCTAGTTAGTAATTCTGAAACAGTTAAACATGAATCCCTGTACACATAGCTGATTGATCAAAATATATATTTAGTGTCATTGATCTGTCCAGGAGTCTTCATAAGGCACCAGTCCTCAGGCAGGTTTGCTCTTGTAAACTGAAAGAGAGTCTATATTCTCTTCATTATACCCTTGATTACCTTTAAGAAGAGATGAAATTGTACCCACTGGACAACTGAAGCAATAATAAAATGAACTCCAATTAGTAAAATACCCAATGTGAGCCCCAACACTTAGCTGTCAGAGCCATCTTTTTACTTCAGTGCAATTCTAAAAGAGAAAGCACTCAGAAATCTGATCTGGATTGTAAAGTGTACCCCTTTAGCAAATTAAGCAATCTTGTGTATCCACTGAACCTGCAGAAAATGAGATTTTTGAAACAGAAGAGATTAATTTTATCTTGAGCACTAATCTAAGGCAGTATGTTAACTATTTCATCAGCTCTTAAGGGAAACAAATTTTGATCATAAAATGTTGAGTAAGGAAAAAACTGGAACAAACCTATGGCTTCTCCTGTTTAGTACCACTTTGCTTAGGCCTACATCATGACCTTCCTTAATTATTCCTTAATTATACTGTAAGTCAATCCAGTCACACACACAGCTTAAATAATGCTTGATAACCAGTAACATAATTAGGGGTGAGTAAGCAAAAAACTCTCCCAAGGAAGGCTGTGCTGTTTCAGCAGTAGCAGCCCTACACCACTGCTGTAGCAGCAGTTGGGTGCAGAGATGCTGCACTGCTACTATAGCAGTAGCAGCAACAATGGGGTGGGTGGACCATGTGGCAGGAGCATTTGGGGTCCCCTGGCAGGTAAGACTGATTCCCCTCCTCTGCTACCCCTCCCTACTCCCCAGCCATGTTTTACCCAAGGTACAAAAGTTGCTAGTTTTAACTCTATTGATAATTAGAGTTGAGTGGGGAACAGCTTTCCTGTCCCATAAAACTTCTTGGGGCCTAGTGCGCTGGAGGGTAGGGGTTTAAATTCCCTCCCTGGCCCACACGGGACTCCAGGCTGGGTCTGTGGTGGCAGCAGGGAGGGCAATGCCTGCCAGGCTTCTTCCCCCCACCCCTTGCTTGAGGGAGGGGTGGCAGCCGCTGCCAAACTGAGGGGGTGGAGGGGAGATATTGGTATTGAATTCATAAAAGTTTGAACAAGAATAGTCCTTCCTGTGAGGTGAGCATATATTGAACACAGCACTTTGTAACCTCAAGCACATGACAAAAAAAACAAAACCTTTGCCTAAATTGAGATAAAGCCCAGTGAAACACACTGAGAGCACACACAATTTAGTCTAACTTAAAATAGAAGGTAATAAACCAAAAAGACAAGAAAAAGCCTAGAACAAGTCTTACATAATCCAGAAAGGCAGTGTCTCCTTACAATTCCTAATTTAATTCTAAGAACAAATGTACATATAAATTGAGTGGTCTGACAGTTATACTAGTCTAGTCATGGTAGTTTAGTCAGGCTAGCCCATAAGTGCAACCTAAAATTAAATGTACCTCTTTAGTTGAAGGCAACTGAGGAAAGTAACACCCTGAAACTTGTTGTATGATTTCCATGCTGGGTCACTGTCAGTATTTTTGAGGTCATCATTTACATTCTAATTGCAGATTTTTTTAATAAGTGTGCTAATGCCCAGTAATGCGAGCTGTTTCTGATCAGACACACAGATGTTGGACTAGTGTTTTCCACAGCAGGCTATTTCTGTCAGGGAGCAGTCTATTTATTCAGTGTTGGAATCTTGGATTAGCCTATAGCCCACCCCTAATTTATATGTCATCTCTGACTAACTTTTAGACTGCTAACATAGCACTAAGCTTAGTATGGTCTGTTGTGGAAATTATTACAAGTTCCATAATTGCTATAGTTTACTACATTTTAATGTACATGTGCATTGCAGCATATTTTCAGGCAATAACCACACTCAGCAGAGGCTCATGTACACTAAATATATATTTTGATCAATTGACTATGGGTACAGGGTTTCATCTTTAACTGTTTCAGAGTTACTAACTAGGCATCTGTTTTCCTGACCAGCTAGATGAGGATATTGTAATTCCGTGCATCATTCAGAAATGTGTGTTATCATGGGCCAAATAAATAAGGCATGCCATAAATGTAGGCTAATGCAGCTATAATTTAACTTGAAATATTAGA
Organism: Alligator sinensis; assembly: GCF_000455745.1. NCBI lineage: Eukaryota > Metazoa > Chordata > Crocodylia > Alligatoridae > Alligator > Alligator sinensis. The sequence continues at coordinate 226,106 of NW_005843185.1, forward strand.
CCCTGGGTTATACTATTTAGCCAGTAACTTGGTAAATCTTGGATTAGTTATGATAGAAAATATATATGCATTGCTACTAAATACAGATCAGATCAAATATGCTTATATAATCTACAAGTCATCAGTAGGCTTAGTTTCTGTGGCATATTACAATAAAAGTCAGTTGTAAGCAGTTACAGACCATTGCAAAAAGTAGATGTCATTACAAAACCTATTCTTTTGCACCAGTCTTCCTTTCCAAATTTTGCAAGAACTATATACAATAGAAATCAGTTTAACTAAGCAGAATGTGCACATTTATCCTATTTGCATGCTAATCTAGTGCTCTATACTGACTTTTGGATGACCAACCTACTTAAGTATTCATTTCAAGATGCCAAACTTCTGGTGAAGTAAAAACCAGTTATTGTTAAGCACGCATTTTGGATCTTTTAGGATATATCTACAGTATATTGGACCATAGTATGAGCACCACCATTAAAATATGCAAATCTGCTCATTCCCATTGTGTATGTGCCACTGACTGAAAAAAACCTCATGTAGCCAGTGTTAGAGGAGCTAGGTGCTCTATGAATGATCACCAAAAAGGAGCTACGTGACATGTTTTTGACATGAGATATGCATGCAGCAAATGGGCAGGATATGTTTTCCTGGCAGTCCTCTCTAGCACTGTTCAGCAAGGAATGGATATGACCTGAGAGAAGAATCAAAGACATGCAACATAATGAACCTTATGCTATTAGGTCTTAAGGGCCATATGACTTGGGTCAGTGTTTCAAAAGATCATACCCATCACAGGCCAACATCCACTGGATCCCCTGCTTGCTGTCACACATCCCCTTTTGGGAAAAAAATAATCAAATGTAAATAAACTGAAAAATCCTACAAATAAATACAGTCCTATAAATAAATCCTATAAATAAATAAAACCAAAATACATGGAGAGGTCATCAAGACTGGGGGACAGGCTGGGCAAGTCAAACTTCCCAACAGATCAAATGAATTACTGGTCTTGTACATCTGTTAAGAACTACTAACTCTCCACCTTAAGAGATTTTTGATTAGTCAAGAACTTGTTCATGAAACAATTCTTCTGATGTGGCCACTTCAGTTGCTGGCATACATCTGCCACTCAGAGATGTTGTTTGCAGCTCCTACTTCTTCTTGTGATCAATAGCTGTATGGGCTAATTACTGCAACTGGTGGTCACCCCTCTGCAGAAATCAAAATCATCATCCGCTTGACCTTGTTGAGATGTCTTCTTTTCTTCTTGTAGGACTCCCCTTGAGCAGTGATTATGACACATGGATTTGATGTGGTTTGTATAGTTCTTACTTTGGCAGGTCGCCAGTCATTTTCTGGTTGAAATCTAATACCATCTCCCATTTGCTATGTTTGGCATTTTTGTTCTTTTCCAGTTTTATGGCAGATAGTCTTTTGTCAGAGTGTATGTCTTCACTGCAGTCACTGCTGCACCTGTAGCATGACAAAGACATGCCTAAGCGAGCTGGGGTAGGAGGAGAAGTTTAGATATAGCAGCATAGGCCATTTACCCAGCTTCTCTTGTGGTTTTGGCAGCCTGCACTGAGTTTTGTGCTGCTACAGATAGTCTCTCTTCCTTTCACCAAAGCTAGTTAGTTTAAAGCTAGCTTGGCTCCGTCTATACTAAACTATAGTCACATCAGTGACCTCAGTGCAGACATGCCCAAAATCTTAACAAACCTTTCAGAATAGATGATAACATTAAGGATTTGACCTCTGCCCAGAAATCTGTGAGCTTAATAAAGCACTTTGAGGTAGGTCACAATCTTTGAGGCATGTCAAATATGATTCTCTTGAACGTGCCAGGGATTTTTCTTTTTTAATCCACTTTTGCACTACTTTTTTCTGCTAACTTATTTGACAGCTTACAGAAAAGTCTTGATGTGCTGCTTTCACGATCTGATGAATCAAAAAGATTTGCTTAGATGAGCCACTAGTGAATGCAGTCCAACATCTGTGATTAACTCATCTGGAATTCCATGTTGCACAGACTTTGCTACTTGATGTGAAACAGCACAAGTTCAAGAAAATGTCATCATTAATCCATGAGCAGAGAATCCTCCCTGTTTAAGTCAAACAGATATGCACCAACTTTGGACAAACAGCAGTCAAGGGTTTCACGTGGTTTCAGTGGATCTTCTGCATTCTGTTCCATGTATTTAATGCAGATTTTACACATGGTTGGATACTGTGAATGATGCTCAACCTTTCAAACCTGAGGCTGTGTAGCATTATTACACAGCGTCCTGTAAGCAGACTCATGTCCTATGAAGCATTTTCATCCCTAGAACCCCAGTGAGCTTTTATGCTTGACGATGCCTGGGATTTTTCTGTTGAGCATCCATCTGGAATTACTCTGCCTCTTGTAAAAATGGAACATTTTTATGTTGCACATTTGTTGCTTGTCAAAGTTCCTTTTAGAAGTGGAAAATAGGTGAGCTGTAGTTTATTTCACTCTTCTCTTCCAGGAGTTACTTGCTTTCACTATTTATAGGTACTCTGGAAGGCCTGTCCACTACATGGAAGTATATACCATGTCAGTGTTTTCATAGTTTCATATTTTCATAGTTGGTAGGGTCAGAAGGGACCTGAGCAGATCATCAAGTCCGACCCCCTGCCATGGCAGGAATGAGTACTGGGGTCAAACAACCCTGGCAAGGTGTTCATCCAGCCTCCTCTTAAAGACCCCAGGGTAGAAGCAAGCACCATTTCTCTTGGAAGTTGGTTCCAGATCCTGGCCGCCCTGACGGTGAAGTAGCGCCTCCTGATATCTAGCCTAAATCTACCCTCTGCCAGCTTGTGACTATTATTTCTTGTCACTCCTGGTAGTGCTTGGGGGAACAGGGACTCCCCCAATGCCTGCTGGTCCCCCCTGACCATTTTGTAAATGGCCACTAGATCCCCCCTCAGCCTTCTCTTGTGGAGGCTGAACAGGTTCAGGTCCCTTAACCTCTCCTCGTAGGGCCTGCCCTGCTGACTCCTGATCGTGTGAGTGGCCCTCCTCTGGATCCTCTCCATGCTGTCCACATCCCTCCTGAAGTGCGGCACCCGGAACTGGATGCAGTACTCCAGCTGCGGCCTGACCAGTGCCACATAGAGGGGGAGGATCACCTCCTTGGACCTGCTTGAGAAGCATCTGTGGATGCATGACAAGGTGCAGTTGGCCTTCCTGACCACATCCCTACACTGTCAGCCCATGTTCAATTTGGCATCAATAATGACTCCATGATCCTTTTCTGCCTCTGCACTGATGAGAAGGGAGTTCCCCAGCCTGTAGATATGCTGCCGGTTCTTCCTCCCCAGATGCAGTACCTTGTACTTGTCAGTGTTGAAACCCATCCTGTTCATATCCGCCCATCCCTGTAACCTGTCCAGATCTAGTTGTAGCCTGTCCCTCCCTTCTAGTGTGCAGGTCGAAAATGACCTATCCACCATCTCTCTCTGGGTGCGGCCCTCCAGCCAACTACTGATCCATCTGACTGTGTAGGTGTCGACACCACAGTCCCCTAGTTTTTTAATGAGAATGGGCTGAGAGACAGTGTCAAAGGCCTTCCTAAAGTCCAGGAAGACTACGTCCACTGCTACCCCTGCATCCAAGGATTTTGTGACCTGGTCATAGAAGGCCACCAGGTTGGTCTGACAGGACCTGCCTCTAATGAACACGTGTTGGTTGCCCCTAAGCATAATCTCCCCTGCTGGCCCCTCGTGGACATGCGCCAGGATAACTCTCTCAAAAAGCTTACCCAGGACCGAGGTAAGACTGACTGGCCTATAGTTTCCTGGGTCCTCCTTCCTTTTTTGAAAATGAGAACCACATTGGCCGTTTTCCAGTCCTCTGGCACCACACCAGAGCACCATGAGTGCTTTTTTTTTTTGAGTACTTTTCCAATTTTATGATCCTTTTCTAAAGTATTGGTGGTACCTTGCACAGTAGTTTCTGTATTACAACAATTTATGGTCTTTTTCTAACTGAACTGATACATCTCCTAAGGGTGGGTCACTACATGCAGGGGCGTGTGCTTGTAGAGGCACAGATAGCAGCATCACAAATTTGTGCTGCCACTTTGTGCCCCTTCGTATGCCCCTGCATGTACACTTGGTGTGCAGCAAATTGTCCTGGGTAGGAGTAGAGGTAGGGGAGGCTGTGGACAGCACCTGTGTTGGGTCCAGTAATATTACCTGGTGTCCTGGTGCAGCCAGGGCACAGATCTAGCTTTGTAGAGCCTGGCTGGCAGCCAGAGCATTGTTCTGGATGGCCAGACCTCCATTTTTTTTCTGGTGCACGCTACTGCTGCATGCTCTGCACTGTTTTTTTAACCAAGAGTTTGCGGGGGGGGGTTGCTACTGGGATTTTGCTATGGGTTTTCACATTCCCTGTGTGCAGTTTGTGGCACCACAAACTGCATGCCCCTGCCCTAAATGTTCAGTAAACTGCTTACAACCATAAATAATTGGCAACATTTCTTGTTTAATAATACGAGCACAATTCTGTTGTGTTTTAGTCACTATTTTGGAAGCATAAACATTGGGATTTTTTTTGGAACTACTCATGGAAGCTTGGTAAATTACTGGTAGTGTTAAATTTAGGGTAGGATCTTTCAAAATTCCTGAAGTAGTTGGGTACCTTTTGCAATCTAAACTTTAAAATACAGATGGTCAACAATCACCCCTTTGCTATTGCTGACTGTTTTTGTTAACTCAGAGCTAACAAACAACTTAACTCCTTACTACAGAAGAGGTAATAAACTGTGATTCAGAAAGCACTGCTGCTTGCTTTTGTTAATGGTTTATCAAAACATGGTGCTAAGCCTTTCTTTAAAAAATAAGAGGGTCCCTGTAAGCATAAGAGGTAAAGGTCCCAGATACACTGTACCTTTGAGAACAGTCTGTGAAAATTGTTCCAGTCACACTTGGCTGTGTTTTTACAATGACGTTGCTAACACTGTCAAAGTATTATGTGAGAACCAATAGCTGGGGCTGGGTTCTGTTCCTGACTCATTGGCAGGGTGTGATGTTTTGGTGGCTAAATTAATAAAAATGACTAGTGATTTGAACTCTCTTAATTTTTGTGCTGTCTGAGATACCTTAAGGCAGCAGTGCCAGTTGCTGCTCCCGCACCCTGCTTTGGGAAATCCTGGATCTGCCTCTGGCAAACACATTCTAGTTGAAAACAAAAAATGACAATACATCATGAATTCACGTGTGGCAAATTTCCAACAGTGGTATTTGTACATGGCCTTATAGAGTTACTACATTCTGTAGTGAATGTGGCTAATTTTTAAAAGCAAACTCCCCCACCACCCCCCTTTCAATAGCATTATGTGCAAAGAGCCACAAGTAGTAAGCTGAAGAGCCATGGTCTCAATATTACTGCCTTGCAGGATCAGGCCCTATCTGCAGCTTCTATTACATGGACCAATATCAATGTATATCATTATAAGCTGTTTTGATGTAACTGTTAAATCTGTCTACTTCTGTTTACAACAGGTTTAAAAATGCAGCAGTGTGATTCCACTTCTAATGGTATAAGAGAAGACAGACCTGCCAGCTGAAATGGAACAAAGGATGTACACCACAAACAGCAAGTCCCCAACCCTAGTAAAACAGTCAAAGTTACATCTGTCCATAACCTCTTCTATGTCAACCTTCTAGTTTAGGGGTTGGTGAGCTTTTAGAAAAGAGGTCTACCCCTCCCCACCCTGTGCTGGTACAGGTTGCTACTCCCCTCTCCAACCTTCCCCGTCCCTATCACAGTACACAGGTTGTCTGCTGCTGCTTCTACCAAGCATCACCACTTCTGCCACATACCACTGATCCCCAACCCCAATTGAAGCAGAGAGGGATGAATTCATTGGTGATGATGAGTGATGTATGCCATATGTGGGGCGATGGAGGCACTGGGGGAGGGAGACAGGATGGGCAGCCCCACACAGAGTAGAGAGAGAAAATAGTGGGCTGAGCTGTGTGCTACTGATTCTCCTGCCAACCTCTGTTTTAGTTCATTAAATTAAATACTGATGGAAGTACCATGCCATCCATTGTTCAGAAACTTATTTGGATGTTCTTCACTCCCATTTAAATTATGTCATCTTTTCCTGTATATTTATGTTATAAATTATGTTCTAACCTAGATAAATTGCTCCAGGCAGTGGATATGTCTTCACTCTTCTGTAAGTCACCATGCACACCTGTGTTTGCTGGTCAGCTATGTTAAATAATAACACCTTTTATAAGGTTCATTGAATTATGGCTAATTTGAACCATTAAACTGCAATATCTGGCCATGCCAGTGCATGCTTAGAAGGGAATTTCAATGTTTTATTCAGAATACTTCGTTTTTGTGGATTTGTGTGAAATCGCTAGCATTACCTGATGATGTTTATGAAAAGTCTTTAATGGTCTAGAACATTTATGTTACACAGAAATCTAACTTTAGCTCAAAACTGGTGCTGGACATGTTACTTAGAAGAGACACGTTTATCAACAAGACCTGAAAATCTCAAAGGACAAGATATATAAAGGGCAGTAGAAAGGAAATATATATATATACACATACAATCTCTGTTTTTGAGGTAAGGACCTGAAGCACATCAAGATTAAGACTTCTGTTTAGCAAAAGAAACCATGGTCCACCTGGCTGATTCTCTTTGCAGGAAGTCAGTGGTGTCTTAAGCACAAAACTATCCTTCTTTTCAGTTAGAGAGGAGAGGAGGGAAGTTCTGTGATTAAAGCAATAGCCTAGAACTTGGGAGACCTGAGTTTAATTCCCTGTTCTGTCAGTGGCTTGTATTAAGTCAATGAAGATCTCATCCCAAAAGGGGACAAGCCCCAAAGGCTTCCTCAGGGTGCTCGGCAGAGGAGAACACCCAGTTTGTGGATTAGAAATGGACTTAAGTGTGAGATAAATATGGAACTGCTCAGTCCCGCCAAGATGGCAGTAGTTCTGGACATGCTTATCAGCAAAATGTTATGTGCATAAGGAACTTTACTTGTGAAAACTTTTGTCACCTAGGGTCTCTCAGGTGATTAGCTAGTGTTTCTCAAGATTGTACACTTGGACATGGGTGCCCAAATTTCTACAGGTTGGTGGATCTGGCTTCAACCATTCTGTACCTTAATTCTTTACTTTAAAATGGGGACAATAATACTGCTTTACCTCGCAGGGGTGTTTTGAGGATAACTACAGATTGTACTGTGTTAAAATATTACAGTGAAGGGGCCATGTAAGAGACAGAGAAGTTTAAGACTGTGTTGTCATCTTTAAGTTGCAATGACCTTTCTTGAGATGACAAAGTCCCAAGTCAGATTGGACAAATATTTGATACAGGCTATCAGCTGAAAGCACAGGAATAATATTAGGGTGTAGTTATTTGGGTATGATGAAATACCTGAGTGTCACAATGATACACTACATTCATATTTTTACACTGATACGTTAGTATTCCATCTGATTACTGTTTTGTCCTCATGTAGGTTTCCAAATACAGTTTCAAATTAAAAAAAAATATCAATTGCAAAACAACAAGCTATAGCCAACTCGAAAATACTTTCTTCTACCTTGAGTTTTTTTTCTTTTAGCACCCACATATCCTTTATTTTTAAAATGAAATGCCCACAAAAAAAGCTCTATTATAAACATGATCTAAGAACCCAGATAATATAATGGAATAGGAGTGCAAAATGGGCTGTTTTAAAGAATAACCTGGTGGAATCTGTTTTTTTGTTTTGTTTTTTTAAATGAAGGGATAAGTCATTTTAAATGGAATCCCTGCATTTAGCAGTGAAGCTGCAGGATTTTGTCAGGCCTTGCATGTAGCTATGTCATATATATATGTAAGGCAAAACATTCAGGAGGAAATTACTGCTTAATCCACTGTAAATACATGGTGTTCTAATCCTGCTCCTTTCCCGCTTCACCAACATTAGGTAGAGTCAACATTTTGCTTTTATTAATAATTTAAAGTAACAAATATCAGCTTCCTACCTAAGCTTGCTCAGAGGTGGGTTTTTTATTTTTTTTTAAGGTTATAAAAGTCCCACTTCTCCCTGCCTTGGAGATGTATTCAAACATTTTATATCCTGCTTTGGTAGCGCTATCTCTATGGTAGCAAGCTTAGTTTGATTACGGTAGCTGCGCTAGCTTAGTTTGGCTGCTGTTGTGAGATAGTTGACAAGGTCTGCATCTTATAGAGTGTCCTAACACCCGCTTGAATGGTGAGGTATGAGAATGAGCAGTGACATCCCTTGCTGACACATACTTTTTAGAGTCCTTTGAAAATCAGTGTGGTCATTTGAAATGTATAAATTTTGCAAGCAAACAAAAAAATCCCTTATTTTAAAAAGAATTGAAAAGAAACAGCACCTGTACACAAATCTAGCCTAGAAATGTTCATATGTATGAAATACGGTTCTCTGGTAATGTGCAGACATGAGCAATATGCAAAGTTAAATATACGTATAGAACAAGAAGCTTCTTTTTAGACATCTAGGGCTAAATCCACAAAGGAACTTAGACTTCAAAACACTTCAAGGCCTAAGTTTTAGGCACCCTCTGGTTAGTGGATGCCTAAACTATTAGTTACTATTGAATTGTAACTAAGGACAGGTGACCAGGGCAGCAGCCTTGGGTGCTGACTTGTGGAGAAGGAAGCAAAACCAGAAACTGTCACAGCTGCTGCATTGTCCAGCTTCTGCCACTGCCCCTGCGGGATGTAGCTGCCCAGGGTGAAGAACTTCCCTGTTATGGCTTTGATGGATTCTAACACCCCGAGATGGGTACACAGGCTTTCCATGTACATTGCAGAAGGAGAGTTATGCACTGAAGAATGGGGCTCACAGACACAAGAGCTAAGAAGAGAACTGCCTTAGCAAACCAGTAGGGGGAATTAAGGAGAGGGGTGGAGCCTAAGCCCTCATCCATTTCAGAGTGAGGCATCCAACTCCAATCTGAAGGGAGGGACCTCCTCCTATTTAAGCATCACAGCTGTGAGTCCTCTCCTGGAGGTAGGTTCTTAAACCAAGTTAGTTCTTTCTTGTGAAAACCACAGAATGAGGAAGTGTTGTCATGTGTCCCCTTGTACTAATCTAAAGAGACCTTAATAAATGAGAATTCAGTCCTAACATAGTAATGACACATATTCCACCTTTAATATTATTAAATGATCCCAGATTATACTTGGTTTCAGAAAATAGAAATTAATAAGAACATAATAACTGCCATTTACTGTGTCAGACCATAGGACCATCTTGCCACATAGTGGCAGAAAGTAGTTGCTGAAAGGGACAGTGAACTGCATGTGTCCAGGGTTTTTCCCCAGCGTTCCTCTCTTACTTGCAGCCTCCAGCATTTAAGGTCTAGAAAGGTCTAGGAAGTTCTGATTCAGAGGCTGTATCCCTAATTCCCATGCTCAATAACTACTGTTGCACCTTTCCTCCAAGAATTTGTCCAATCCCTTGTTTGAATCTAGCTAAACTGTCAACTTCCACAACATCTGGTGGCAATGAGTTCCACACTTTAATTCCACACTGTGTAAAAAAGAACTTTCTTTTGTTAGTTTTAAACTTACTATCTACTAGTTTCGTTGTATGGCGCCCTAGTTCTTGTATTCTGAGAATCAGTTGAAAGCGTCTATTAAATGATGTTTCTATTAGTTTTAAACATTAAGGAAAAAAAAGGTTTTGTTACATGCAGAGCACCTCAATTGAGTAAGTTTTCCAAGTGTTTCATATATTGATATTACTGTATTCCAGGAAGCCCCAAAAGAAAATAAACATTTCTGAGGGGGGGAAAAAAAGTTACTACCATTAAAACATGAAGGCATCTGGTAAGAGCTACTCTTTTTATTTAAAAAATCTCGCTGGATTTCATCTCTAAGCCTAGGTGAAAAGGATATGATCAGAAGGCTCTTCAGAAATTTAAAATGGCATTTAATGCTTCAGTATTTAGAAAAATACAATTTTCAGCACAGATCAGTAAGGCACATATTTGCATAGTATGTCCCCATGTCTTATGTCTAATGAGAACTTCCGCATTTAGAGGTGGACAATTGATATGTAGCAAATAATATATTTTAATTTTGGTTCTTTTCTGTTACAAATTGTTAGTAAACATAATGCAAAATTACCAGATGAATGTGTTTGAAATTACTCTTACGTTTTGAAATGAAGAATTTGAGGAATTATCTATTAACTCTGTACTGTGAATATTCACTTGGCTACATAAGTAAATATAGTATTGTTTCTGTGGCTGGACTGAATGGCTTATATAAGTAACACAGTATGAGCTGAGAATTTCACAAGTGAGTACATAATATGAACATCACTGACAGCAGCTCTTCAGGCTGTGAGTTTTAAATGCATTCCTTTCAGGCATTGTTGGTGACAGTCAAATTTTGTGGAAAAGCAAACAAGAAAGTGCTTTAAATGTGGTTGAACGGAAATTTGCTTTCAAATTTGAATAAATATCTTTGGAAGTGTTTTCCATTATTTGTTTGGTTGTGGTCATACTGTTGATATGTTGCTTGCTTTATGAATTCCTACAAGAAGAGAGATGGGTCTGAGTAATGATTCTCAGACCTGATATTTTCCTGTTTTGAGGGGTCCGGATCTGGCAGTGTAATTACAACTCCCCTCCTTCCTCCCTAAGCAAAATGTGGCACAAGATGTACATATGAAAAAGATTTTAAAAGAATACATGTACCATTCATTACTTTGAAAAGTTCAGAGGTTTTGGATGCTCATCCAAACCTCTCTGGTTTGCAAAATGGGTCTGGAAATCTCACAAGAACTAGCTTTTGTGCTGTATTTTTTGCTCTCATGCTTGGGATTCTGATTGGAACTAGGAAGTGAGGAGACTCACAAAAACAAGGAGCAAAGGAGTTATTTTATTTAGCTTCATACTTCATGCAACAAACTGGATTGGCTCTTTATTTTATCTGAACCAATTCATTCATCCCTAGCATTCTTCAAATCATTACAGATTAGTTATTGCATGTACTGTGAGAACACCCAGATTTTTATGTTGCTGGTCACTGAACAAATGCTGAACAAAAAGATGGCTTGTACCCCAAAGAGTTTACAATTTAAGTATGAGACAATGGATAGGGAAACTACATGTTAACTGTTCTCTCTGATCCAAAAATTAAACCAGTAGAAAGATTAAGAAATCACTCATCTGATCTGCAGAAAACTACTGGTAATTTTCCAGTAGCAGTGTCCTAGATACGGACATGAAGCTTTAACAAAACTGCAAAGGCAAGCACCCTAGAACAGTCAGGTATACAAACCAGAAACCTGGATCTGCATCTTTTGGCTTGTGGCCACCTCAAGCCAGGAACAGGATACATAATATGGTCCCTTTCAGGTGTTTTGGTGAAATTACAAAAACAATTAACTGGTTTTATACTAACATCAAACTTCCAGGCACTGATAAAATAAACTTTTAAAAAGTCTCTTTCCATTAAAAATTAAAGATGTGTTTGAACGGTAGGGGTGGGCTAGCATGGAACCAACCCTGGGCACCAACTGAGAGGGGGTGCTGGAAGGGTGACCTTCCAGGGAGTCTTTGGTGTGGCAGCAATAGCCCTGCACTACGGAAGCAGTGTGTCCCTGGGGAAAGTAAGACTGACCACTTTGACCCCCCTTTACCTTTTCACCCCTCTCCAGTAGGATTTTGCACAGGGCACAAAAGTTGTTAGTTGCACTTCTGGGTCTGAAGCAAAACTCCAAATAATCTCCACAGCCTCACACTTCAGAGAAGTTTATCTCCAGATCTGAACTTTGCAGTTGACCCCTGTCTCTCTGATGGGCCAAACCAAAAGCCAGATCTGAACACAACTGAACTCTGGGAAAGTTCAAATCCATCTTTTGTGGTTCAGGTTGATCTTTAATTAAAACAAACCAGTTTGAAAGGCAAATGTCTTAAAACCAAAACAAAGCAAATGTTTCACGTGAAAAGTCTGGATTAGGCTCTATTGTACTAAGTTGCGTTCTATTCTCTCACATGATGTAATGTTGCTTAGTATAACACAATGTGACAGCGTGCACATGCTGCTACATGAGATAGTCCAAAGCAACCACATTGAATTTAACTTTGAACAGAGTACTGTATACACAGAAACACCCCATGCTGTGTAAAGACCTACAGGCATCCTCGCTTGGCTCTCAACTTCAGGGGTAGTCCAGCGCCTTTCAAAATGTCAGTGTCCATTCCTAGTAATACAATATGTCTGGGGTCTTTTAAAAATCCATTCCTTGCCTTTTTGAATGAGCGTTCTGCCTCATTATGCCAGTAGTATGTGGAATATTGCCACTAATCTCTGAAAACAAACAAAGAAGCGGTGCTGCAGAGATCTTGTTGTGTAATAGGGCAGGGAAATCCCAACTAACTCTCCAGCTAAGAGCTTCTGTTTATACTGTAGTTAATATTACAGTGTCTATAATAAAGCAACACAGTTGATCAATGGACAAGAAAAAAGCAAACAAAAGAGAAGGGAGCATGGTTTCAGCATTACTGAGCTGTTGAGGTAAAAGTAAATGGGAAGTAGAAAAGAAAAAAAGAGAAAATGTTTAAGCCTCACTGATAATGTCAGAATGTCACTGTGCACCAATGAATAGAAAAAGAGTTTCTTGGACAGGAATAGCTGCCCAAAGAATGACAGAACAGATACAGGACAGTAGTGTACAGTAATCACTGGGTTCTTTCTTTATAGCTTTCATTATGTCTTATATTTTGTAAGTATTGTCTACACATGCAATATTTGGACAGTTTAGGGTTTAATTTCTTTAGGATGCTGATACAAAGTATCCAAGCTTCTTGCCTATGCATATTGAATCTGCAAAGCTCATGAAACCAGGTCTTCCCATGAGATAATTAAGTATGTTCTACTTTTGGGATACAAATGCCATTAGATCAAAACCTCCCATGGTACTTCTGCTTTTAGTACAGATAATAAGACTTTGCATTTCCCTGCACCTGAAGGTCTCAAACATTTTATAAACAGTTGAGCCTCACAACTCCTCACTGAAGTTAGTTATTGCCATTGGTAGTCTAAAAACAGAGAACTTTGGTCCAGAGAGGTGAAATGATTTGTTCAGGAAGTACATGGCAGAGGTGGACAAGGTTCTTTGGGTAAATGTAGTATCTTTTATTAGACCAACTAAATAGTTGGAAAAATTGTTCTTGGCAAGCTTTTGGGCACAAACACCCTTCTTCAGGCACCAAAGTCTGCTGATGTTATGTGTTCTCCATGGTGGAACAGAAGCCAATATGCAAAATGCAGTTCTGTGAAAATACAAATGCATGGCAGTGAGGAGTAGAGGGAATGGGAGACAATAGGTATAGGACAGGTAGGGGATGGGGAGAAGGAGGGAATGTGGAACTGGTGACAGAATGTAGCTGGTAAAATGCAGACAGGTTACCTGTGGTTAATCAGATGTCAGGCAGGTTATAATGTGCCATAAATCCAATGTTTATATTTAGTCCATGATTTTTTGTATCCGGTATATTTATGAAGTGAAGGCAGTAGGCTCATCTACGAAAGCGGTTTTGTTATTTCCTTTTGAGGATTAGAACTGAGAGGTTGGAGAGAGAGTGGTTGTCTTGTGAGAAGTGCGCACCCACAGGTAATGGGATATTTTTCTCTTTGATGGCTTTTCAGTGTGCGTTCATTCTGGTGCACAGTTGTTGTTTGGTTTCTCCTACATATTTTCCATCAGGGCATTTAGTGCACTGGATGAAATATATATCACATTTCTGGAGGTGCAGATCTAAGATCCAGGAACGGTGATGATTCTGTTGTGGGGTGGGGCTGTAGTTATCGTGGGAGTGTTAGAGACGTGTTGGCAAGTTTTACATTTCTTGTCCCAGCATGGTCTAGATTCTTTCATGTGCTTTGGGCCATAGAAAATTTGCTTCTGGTGAGGTTGGTGAGGTTCAGTGCTTGTTTAAAGGCTAGGATGGGTGGTTCTGGAAATAATCTGTTTAAGAATTGGGTCTTCTTCTCGTATGGGTTGCAATTGTTTGAGGATTTTCCATGTAGGTTCCAGGGAGGGATAGTACGTCATAACTAATGATGTGCAATTCACTGGAATTTTTTTTTTGTACTGCAGCAATTCTTCACATGGTATCCGGGTGGCTCTTTCAAAAGTGCAGTCTATCTCTCTGGATGTCCCAACACCCAAGCGTCCTTGTTGGGTGAAAGCCCTTTTGAGATTTGTGAGGTGATGATCATGGGTATTCTCAGTGCAAATTTGGTGGTATTAGAGGGCTTGGCTGTATATTATAGCTTTCTTGGTGTGTTTAGGGTGATTGCTCATTCTGTGTAGATATGTATGTTGGTACATGGGTTTCTTGTATATGGTGCTTCTAATTTTATCATTCGGGATATTGATCATAGTTTCTAAAAAGGAAATGGTGCTTGAGTTTTCAAGAGAGAGTCTGATGGAGGGGTGATGATTATTGAATTTATGATGAAAATCAATCAGAGATTGCAGGTTTTCAGTCCAAATGATGAAGCTGTCATCTATATATCTTAGGTATAGCATGGCTTTGATGGTGCAGTTTTTGAGGAATTCTTCTTTCTGGTGGGTCATAAGAAGTTGGCATACTGTGGGGCCATTTTGGTGCTGGTAGTTGTGCCTATGGTTGGAAAAATCCTTCTAGTTCTCCACAGTGTAGTATCTTATTAGGATATTTTTCCACACAGAAATTAAGGCCTCTGGGCCTTAATTATATACTACTTACATATAAATCAATTTAAGTGATCAGAAACTAGTTTAAACCTGCAACAGAACAGAAGTTCAGTGCACATAAACCAGTTTAAAAATGGTCAAAACTGGTTTAAGATAAACCTGGTTGAATGTAGTATCAGACTTAACTGATTTGGGTCAAACCAGTTTACTGAACTTCAGTCCCAGACCCCTTCCTGGTTTAAGTTAAATCAGCATCCCAGCATGTTTTTCAGCCCTGGGCTGGGCTATGCTGTATGCTCTAGAGAGCAAGGCTGGCCCCACATCTCTGCTTTCTAGCTGGAGCAGGGCCAAGGGAGTGGCTAGATGCCAGTTCGGCATGGCTCCTGAAGCACAGTGGACAGGTAGGGGGCTTATTTCCCCCTCCCTTCCCTCTCCCCCTGGTACCTCAGCTGGGGTCTGCCTAGCCCAGGCACAGCATCCCCTGTCAGGGCTCCTGCCACTTGCTGCTCCAGTGGCAATGGTAGGGGCATGGCCAGACACTGGGCGGCATGGCAAAGTGAGCAAGGAGGGGGTTTATTTCCCCCCTGCCAACCCATGCTGGTTCTTTAACAACTGTATGGTGTGGGGCTGACAGCTTTGATTGCTTCTCAAATATTGTCCCACCTACTTAGCAGAATGTGTTTTCCGATCAGAGACTTATTGGAGGAAGGAACACGATAGGACCCTTCTTAAGGAGAAGACTCCATCCCCTCCCACCTCTGGCAGAGATTAAAGGAAGCAACTGATACAGGGAGGAAAAGAGGGAGGGGCGTTATTCCCCTCAGCTTCCCCAGGCCATGGGGGATGGGGAAGAGGCTGGGGAACCGGGCTGGTTCTCTGTCACCTGTGAGCACAGAGCCAGCCCTGCTGGACCAGACTGAGAGGTGGGAGGTGTTAGCAAAGACTTGGCACAATCATCACATATAAGTGCTGGAGACAGAGCTAAGGGAACAGGAGAGGGTCTCAGATAGCTTGAGCTGGTGTGACCAAAGAATGCAGAGAACTACATTTACATTTTAAAGCAGAACCTGTAAAAGGTGGGAGACAGGAATACCTAAGCAAGGACTTGTCTTTTTGGTTTACTATATTCCAGTTAAATTAGGCTAAGCTGTGCGTACTCTCAATGTGTTTTACTGGGCTTTAGTAAAACTTTAGTAAAACTTAGGCTTTAGTAAAACTTCAGTAAAAGCTGAGGCAATGGTTTTTGGCTACTCTGTCATATGTTTGAGGTTGCAAAGTGCTGTGTTAATACGTGCTCGCTTCAGAGAAAGGACTATTTTTGTTCAAGCTTTTATGAATTTTATGCCACTACCTTTTCCCCACCACCCCTCCTCAGTCTGGCAGTGGTTGCCCCCCTCCCTCAAGTGGGGGGTGGGTGGGGAGGTCAGAAGCCTGGCTGGTGCTTTTCTCCCCCAGACCCAGGCTGGAGTCCTGTGCGGGCCAGGGACGGGATTGAAACCCCCACACCAGCGTGTTATCCCTGGGCTAGTGCCTGACCATGCCCCCTCCACTCCAGCAGGGAGGGGGGAAAAGTCTCTCTTCCCTTCCCTTTGGCAGTAGCTGGCAGGTGTGCTCTAGCGCCCTCCCCAGCTTCTGCCTTGAGCCACTGTAGGCATGTAGCTGCATTTCCTGCATCAAAAGTGAATGTCTGTCAATTTGTGCAATTTAGATTAACCTGCAAAGACTAAATCAATTCAGCCTTGGGCTTTTTGACTGTCTGTACCTAGCCCTAGAAAGGATTTTTCAACTTTGGTAAGTGTGTGCATGAAGAGACTATTTCGGTGTTGGCTGGTTCCTTTTTATGGCCTACCTCCAGAAATGTATTATATCTCATCCAGTGCACTAAATCCCCAATGGAAAATATGTGGGAGAAACCAAACAACAACTGCGCTCCATAATGAATGCATACTGAAAATCTATCAAAGACAAAAATATCCAATTACCTGTGGGTGCCCACTTCTCACAAGACAACCTCTCAATTCTAATCCTCAGAGGCAATTTACAAAACACCTTTCATAGCTGAGCCTACAAACTTCACTTCATAAATCTTTCTTAAAGTCAGAGAGGTAAAAATCAGTCCTTGTTTTAGATAAACACGGCAACTAGCAGTCAATTGTTACAATGTTCAGCAGATTTTTGGCTGGTTTCCTGATGTTGATCAGCTTCCCTAATACTAACATTTCCATTGGTACTATTATCAGAAATATCCAGACCCCAAACAGACCTTACAGATACTCATCCATTAGTACCCTGAAATAACCTTCTGACATACCCCTACAACTGTCCTGCATTGACCACTTCCACTCACTACAACTGAATTTACCTGTTCTTTCCCTGCTGTTTTCCTCTCTCTCTCTTATGTACACACATACATTCACTTGTATTTTTTCAGTCCCTTACATCCCTAACCAAGTCATCCAAAGCTTTAAAATTTTTAAAGCTTCCACTGCAAAGACTGAAAACATTCTTAATCGTAGATGTAACACAATAGTATGATTGACTGAAGAATTTGTATTTCAGAGAGAGGAACATAGGGACTGGAAGGTGCCTTCTAGGACAATGATTCTAGCACGCACTTATCTTCATGGAGCAGGCAAAGAATAGTGCTGAATTTCTGTGGACATCCATACTTCAGAAGGATCCACTACAATGCTTCTCGGTTGACAGAGTTGAAGGCTTTTGTGAGGTCAAAGAATGCCATATAGAGAGGTTTATGTTGTTCCCGACATTTTTCCAGAAGCTGGAAAGCAATGAAGATCATGTTGGTTGTGCCTCTTGATTCCCTAAAAGCACACTGAGATTTTGGGATGAGCTCTCCAGCAAGTGGAAGAAGACAGCTCAGGAGGGTTCTTGCAGAGATCTTTTCTGTGGACAGCAAGGTGATTCCTTTGTCATTTCTGCAGTCAAACCTGCCTCCCTTATTGAAGATTGTCATGATCATGGTATCCCTAAGGTCATCTGGGATTTCCTCATGTTACAAATCCTTAAGATGAGGGCAGGGAGCTGTGATGCAAGCTCCTCTCCTTCCTGCTTGAAAATTTCAGTGGGGATTCCATTAGCTCCAGATGCCCTATCGTTCTTTATCTGCTTGATGATTTTTCTCACCTTGTCAAGAGTTGAAGGAATTCCAAGATCATCTCTGACTGGATGTTGTTGGATGGAGTTGAAACCACTCTTATCAACAACAGAGTCTCAATTGAGAGGGTCTCCAAAATGCTCCTTCCAATGGACACTGATCCATGTAACGTACATTACACCATCCTAGGCGATCAGCTAGGGCACCTACACAGACCTCGACCCTGACATAGGGAGGGGTATGAACCCTCAAGCCATGGTTAAGGGGGAGGTTTTGAGAGGCATCCCCATGCCAGTC
>NW_005843185.1:244320-251494 GCF_000455745.1 Alligator sinensis
TTCCTGCTAGGACAGGGTTAATCCGAAAAGCTAAAAATAAGAGAATGAAAAAAAAATGTATATATTAACTACAGAGATAAGTGTCTGGAAATGCAGCCATCAAAAGCAAAAACACGGTCCCAGTGATTTACCTGAGTGCTCCCACCATGGTCAACAGGGTGCGTGCAGACGGCCTGAACATTGCAGGCATACACTATCTTGTCATGCCCCTAGACACCAAGGTGGTGAGGGTGGTGATTTCCAACGTCCCCCCACACCTGTCCTACTGGGAGCTGGCCAAGGGACTCAAGCCCTATGGGGTTCCCATGAGTCCCTTTCATCGACTGACGATTGGAAGCAAGGACCCAAAGCTGAAGCATGTCCTGTCCTTTTGAAGGCAGGTCTTCATGCTCCTCAGGGAGGGCCACCAGTCTCTGCCTCACTTCTTGAACCTCATGCTCGATGGGCAGAGGTCTGTGATTTATTTTTCCTTGAGGGAGACCACGTGCTTCCAGTGTGGTAGCTCTTCCCACCTAGCAGCCCAGTGCCCGCAGGGAAAAGCAGCCAGAACATTGGCGACTGAGGCAGCACTGAAGGATGGCACATCCACTTCTGGGACACAGGCCCCACCCAGTGAGGCCGGGATCTCTTCCCAACCTCCTTTCAACCCTGTTCCATCTGAGGGGACTGGGGTATCCAGCGTGAGAGCACCATCCAGGGGAGGGGCTGGTACCCAGCCCTCTCCCCTGCCTATCCCACCTACAGTGCCCACTGCCCCCAGTGCAGAGGCCCCACCAGATGGAAGGGCTGATGCCTCCACTTGCCCCCTGCCTGCCCTGACCACCACAGCTGAGGCAGCTGGGGTGGCCAGTAACTGTGGCACCAGAGCCCTGTTGGACAATGGGGCTCAGGTCACCTCCCGGCCGCCCTCCACTTGCCCTTGTCTGAGGTGGCTGGCCCCGGGGTGGGGTGGGCCAGGCCTGTCCCCTATTTAGTGGGGGCTGCCTGCCACTAAGAAGAAAAACAAGGAGAGGAAGATTAAGGGGTCCTCTTGGGACACCCCATCCGCACCAGGACCCTCCTTGGCCGGTGCCAGGGGGGCCCCCACTGGAGAGCCTGACCCCACTCTGGCTGTCATGCCAGTGACCCCGTTGCATGTGACCATGGACAGGGATGACTTGGTGGTGGGAAGGTGAGGGCAGGGGTCACCAGCTCTGCGCCTGTCTCCCAGCTGCTGGAGTCAGGTGGCAGTAAAGATGTTACAGAATGTCGCACTTCTGGAGGTCTGACCCAGGGGGCAGTAGAGGAGTCTGTTGACCTCTTGGTCACGTCCCAGTCTACCAAATTGGATGGGAAAGCTAGTGAGATGGAGATCCAGCTTTCTGAATGTTGCAAGCAACCTCAAGAGCAGGATGACCTCTCTTCTCCCAAGAAGGTGGAGATCACTCTCCTGGAACCAGTCCTTGACCTGGACGATGAGAGAAGGCCGATGTGTCAGGATATCGTGGGTGTAGACACTGCGTTTATGGGTGAGCTCCTATCTGGGGTGCAGCCTCACTGCTTTTCTGTTGGAAACATTCATCCGACGTTGGTGGACCCCCCCCCCCGGGTCACCCCTGACTATGGGGGGTCTCCTGACCTTTCTGAAGTTGACCAAAGGACAGAAGAATGTACTGTGGTGTATCACCCAGTGGTGCACAGGCCCTAAGCTTTTTGTCAAGGCTGCCAGGGCTGTGGCCAAGCTTATGCAGTAAGATCTAGGCACCCAGCAGATGGCTTACTGTCTGGAGAAGCTCGCATAGTGGGTGAGAGATGAGTTGCACCTGGGAGGATCCCTGGAGTAGAGTAGGGTCTGATAGGCCTTTCCTGACCTGTCTCTGCTGTCTTGCTCTGCTCTTGGGTGGTCGCTTTTCCACCCACACCTTGCCTTGCTCTTCCTCTCCCATACCCACACCCATGGCAACCATGACCATTGGCACTTTTAACATTAATGGGTGCTGAGATCTGGTGAAACAGGAGGTCATCCTAGAGCTCCTGTGCCAGAAGCAGCTGGCCATCACCTTCCTCCAGAAGACGCATTCCAATGGGCTCAACCAGGTAGCCTCGCATGCTGCCTGGTGAGACCACTGGTTCCTGACCCATGGGACCAACCTCAGCATTGGGATTGTGACTCTCCTATCATTGAAGCTGCAGCTTGACACGGTGGTGGTGCGGGAGGTCATCCCCAGCTGCCTGCTGACTGTCCGCGTCACCCTAGCACAACACCACCTACTAGTCATCAATATCTATGCACCCACTGATGGTCAGGGAGGGTCATTTTTTTTGAGACATTGGCCACCCTCCTGCATGACACTAGTGGGGACAATGACCTGCTCCTCATAGGCGGGGTCTTTAATTGTACCATCGATGCCTAGCTTGACCACACAGGGCCTGAGCCTCACCTGCCCTCAGCCTGCAAGCTGCAATCTGCCCTGGAGACCGTGGACCTCGTCAATCTCTGGCAAGCCCTGCATCCTAGCATGCACCAGTAGGTACACTTGGACCAGGATGAGTGCCAGTGGTCTCACCATGGCCCACCTAGACCACCTTTATGTCACCAAGCACCATCTGACACTCCTGCGCAGCAGCCACATCATTCCCTTGGGCCTGTCAGATCATGGCCTAGCCTGAGCCTGTGCACAGGCACCTTATTGCTGCTTCAACATCATCCTGCTCCAAGACTCCAATTTCTGGGATGCTTTGCCCACTTTTGGTGGGGCTGGGAGGCCACAAGACTGAGCTACTCGTCTTATAAGCTATGGTGGGACGTGAGCAAGGTACAGATCCGGGCTTTTTGCCAGCAGTGCACCCAGCTGGCCATGAATGAACTGCCTTGCTGTATCTGAGAGCTGAAGGAAGATGGGGCAGAGTTCAAGGCTGCCCTGCTGGCCACTGGCAGTGACACATTGCTGCACAATAGCCTCCAGTTCCACAGGAAATGTCTGAACAATTTGGCAGAGAGTGCAGCTCATGGAGTGAGGATCCGTGCCTGCTGCCAAGAGCTGGCAGAAACTGATGCCCAAGCCCACTTCTTCATCCTGGAGCAGTGGCAGGCAGTGAGCAAAGTCTTAGATCACCTCAAGACTCCTGAGGGCCAGGTAATCATGGCAAAATGTGTGAGCATGTCGTTGCCTTCTATCATGACCTTTTTGCAGCTGAGCTGTCCTGCCCCAAGGCAATGTAGGAACTCCATGAGGGCCTGCCTCATCTCTGTGCCCTGGAGGCTGGTGAGCTTGAGTGGGAACTGTCTCTGGAGGAGCTGGCACCTGTCATGGCTGGCCTTGCCTCCAGGAAAGCCCCAGACCTTGATGGGTTACCTGCTGGTTCTACAAGAACTTCTAGCCTCTCCTCAGCTCCTGCCTCCTGTGCATTTTCCAGGAGAGCCTCGCTGACAAGGTCCTACCAAGCAGTGCTCACACTGCTGCCCAAGAAGGGAGACCTTGGCTGCACTAAGAACTGGAGGTCAGTCTCCCTGCTGTGGATGGAATACAAGATTCTGGCCAAGGTGCTGGTGACCCGCCTCTGAACCATCATGGCTTCCATCACTGGGCCTGAGCAGAGCTACTGCATGCTGGGCAGGACCATCCAAGACAACCTGTTCCTGCTGCACAACCTACTCAGAGCCAGTGAACTCTTCAGCCTGGACACTGGTCTCATCTCTCTGGACCAGGAGAAGACTTTTGACTGGGTGAACCATGCCTACCTCTTCCAGACCCTAGAGGCCTTGGCTTTGGGCCCCTCTTCACCGGGGCCCTCCAGGTCTTGTACCAAGACACCTCCAGTCTGCTCAAGGTGAAAAACATGCTCTGTGCACCATTTACAGTGCACAGGGGCATCTATTAGGCCTGACCCCTGTTGGGCATGCTCTACTCCCTGGCCATCAACCCACTGCTGCATGCGCTGTGGTGCCACCTAAGCAGCGTGGCCCTGCCAATGGCCATGGGCCCATCCATTGGCCCTCCACTCCAGCTGTTGGACAGACTGCCAGCGCGCCTATGAGTGCACCCATTCAGCCCATATTAACTGGGTCAAGAGTGATACCCTGCTGCTCAGTGCATGGACCAATGAGACCCCACCCTGGATTTGCTGGGTGGCTTCACCTGGTGCTGTGAGGGCCTCAAGGTCCTGGGAATGTTCCTGGGGCCACTGACCTTCATGGCATGCTACTGGGACAGCCTTGATGAGGGGGTGGGGGCCTGCCTGAAATGGTGGTGCTGGCACCTACCCAGCATCTCCTACTGTGGATGGGTCCTCATCACCAACAACTTAGTGGTGGCAACCGTGTGGCACCAGTGCCCTGTAATCAACCCACCGCTGGACCTACTTGAGAGACTCCAGTGCCTCCTGGTAGATTTCTTTTAGGATGGGTGCCACTGGCTCCCATGAGCTGTCCTTTACCTATCTGTTCTGAGGGGAGGCCAGAGCCTGGTCAACCTGGCAAGCAAGGTGGCTGCCTTCCACCTGCAAGCCCTTCAGCAACTTCTCTACGGTGAGGAGCACCTGCCTTGGCAACAACTGACGTGCCAGTTCCTGAAGAGGGTGGGGGCCCATGGCTTCAACCAGGAACTCTTCCTTCTGGACTTCATGCTCCTGAACTGGGCAGTGCTTCTGGACTTCTACTGTAGCATGGTATGAGCCTGGCAGGCCATCTTCCACCTCCAGCCCCAGCCCCAGCGCCTGCAGTTACTGCAGCTGCTGAGGGAGCCCCTGGTGCACAACCCAGCCCTGCGGTGCCCCATGCTGAGCCTGGCCTCCACCAACCTCAGAGCCACCCTCATCCAGGGGGCATGTCCTCTGCCTGGGCCATCTCCTTGACCCCGCTCAGTTGGCCTGGCTCTCACCCAAGACCCTGACCTGGCTGGGCATGCACTCCATCTTCAGTGTGGGACACCTCCTGCATGACATCCAGGCTGCCCTCCCACCAGAGGCAGCAGCCACCCTGGACAGCCATCTCTGGGTGTGTCAGGTCCCCCTCACCACACATGCCCCAAGAAATGCCTTCGCCCTGCTGCCAGTCACCCCAGCCATGGATGGCAAGCTGGCTGGCGGTCCTGGCACCCTGCTGACACTCCCTGTGCCTCTCGACAGTGACATGGGTTGCCCCTTTGCTTCCCTGCACCGTAGAAGCCTGTATGCCTGGGTGGTTCACATCCACCATGCCCAGGTGCTGGTGGGCCACCTCAATACACTGTGGTGATGGCACCTGGGGCCACCATATTCCCCACCAGCCCACCTGGCTTGGCGCACCCTGTATAAGCCACCAACCATGAAGAAAACTGGTGACCTGCAGTGGCTGTTGCTGCATGGCATCCTAGCCACTGGCACATTTGTGTCCCACTTTGACCCAGCTGCCTCGATGACCTGCCCCTTCTGCCCTGGGGGCACTGAGGAGAGCCTCTTCCATGCCTTCCTCAACTGTCCCTGCCTGCGGCTGCTCTTTGTCAAAACCGGCACTGCAGGCGCTGGGCAGGAGCCTCTTGGAGAACACTTATGTGTGCTCCTACCCATATCGGGTGGCTGAGCAGGGCGCTGTCTGCCTGGCCAGCTTTCTGCTGGGTCAATGAAGATGGCCGTCCTCAAGAGCCACCATAGCAGGCTTGCTGGGACTGGATCAGATGATGCCCTGTGGCTTTTCAGCCTCCCGGTGTGGGTGCACCTCTCGCTGGAGTTTGAGCACACTGTGCTCTGGTGGGCGGTGCCCACCTTTGAGGTGCATTGGGCCCTTGAGGGGGCACTGTGCCATGTGGAGTATAGCCATCTTCAATACGCACTCTGATGTCATGACCAGTCTGGGTTACTGGGCATGCTTGGTGGCTGACTGTGACTCCAAGCTCATGCCACACCCTGGGCCCTCACCAGGCTGCTTTTTGGTTTTTTTGTGTGTGTGAGGGAAGTTGAAGTTTTTGTTATGTGTACTTTTGGATAGAACAAGGTAGGAATCATTTGTTTATAGAGGGCTTTGGTCTGTATGACCGTGTGGCCGGGTGTCCCGACCACATAATGGTATGTTAGGCATGACGTGTAATACTGTGAAGGTATCTGTCATGGCATGATGTTATGAATATAATGGCATGGTGTTTTTGGTTTGATGGTGATTTGTTTGTGTTTGCTTTACATATTGGACCTTTGATTGCATATTGGACCCCAGAGGGGTTAATTTTTGTACCCCAAAACCCTGAATAAAGTAGCTAAAAGGTCAAGTTCCTTCCTTCCTTCCTTGAATCTTTTGGCTTTCTGTGTGAGAAAAATCTTCTACAGAAGGTCCTCAATCATTTAAATACATCTTCTATGAAAACCTATTATGTCCTAGGAATTCCTTTGATCACCCATCTCAGCATCCTGAGGCTGGCCCTATACCTGGTACAGAAATGATGGTGGAAAGGGGCATTCAAAAATGCCTTCACTTAAAAATGCTTTCATCAGTCCTATCTGAGTCCAACAAGTTTGATAACTGAAGTTCTGCCCCAAAGTTTGTTAACTTTCAAGCAACTGTTCAAAACATCCTATGGCTGGGCACTGTTTGTGCCTGCCACTTTAAGGGCCCAGCCAAGCAGCCAGCAGGTGCCTGATTGCAGCAGCCATTTTAGATTCAGGGCTGCCTATATAAGCAGAGCACTTTTCTGCTGGCAGTGTGTATCATCCTGGAGGTAAGGGAGGAGCTGTAGGGGATAGCTAGGAGGCTCCTGGTCCTGGGCATGACCTAAAACTGCACCCTGCAGGAAGTGGGTGGCCTGGTGGGGCTCTCAGTGGCATGCGAGCCGCCAAGACATGCCAGGCTAGTTACCACCTCGATGAAAGGTGTCACAACCCAAAGTTGTGATTTTTGTTTTGTGTGTGCTTCGGCACTGCTAAATTATTTTCCCACCAAATTGCAGCTTCTTTGCACGGTGGAGCTCTCTGCTGTAAGGGAGAACTCCGGTGCAAGGAGAATTTTCCCGCCAATTTATAGCTTTCTTTGCATGGTGCATTTCTTTTGCATCTCAGAAATGCACGGTGCAAAGGAGTTCCTGCCATTTGTATTTTAATTCGAGCCCCATTATTGGCTTGTGTTAAATTATGCACACGTGGCGGCTAGCAATTGGCTTGCTAGCTGTATAAAGAGCTTGGGTGGTTTCCACCCAAGTTGGAGAGAAAGCAATTGGAGTCCGAGAGGGAG
>NW_005843185.1:254519-259351 GCF_000455745.1 Alligator sinensis
TGGGGTGCCTTAACCCCAGCTCCCACAACTGGGTGGGTCACCTGCTAGTAGGGTCCAGAGGGCAGACCCCAGAGAGAGAGTCAGGCTAGAGGCTGAGAGGTCTGACGTAGAGTACCCTCAACTGGTCAGTGCTGGGGCCAGGATCAGACCAGTCAAAAGGGCCAGGAGCCCACTGCGAGGGACACCCAGAGCTGAGGGCCTGAATGGGCAGCCTCCCATCTTAATTAAACATGAATGGGCAACCTCCCACCTAAATTAACATATTAATTAATTAAGAACAAGGTGTGGCAGGCGATTCAGGTGGGTGGCATGCCCAAAGGCAAGTGGGGACCCTAGCACTGTGGCTAGTCGGGGAGCCCCACTTTGCCACAATCCCTATTCAGCAAAGCATTTAAGCATGCATTTAAAATTAAGCACGTATCTAATTCCTATTTGTATTTGTATGTATGATTAAAGTTAAGGTTATAGTAAATTGATTTGTTGAATGTAGATTGATATAAGTGCTTTGCTGAACTAGAAGACTCAGGGCCTAGGGCAACCCCTACAATGTAATACAAAGTCAAAATACCATGGAAGGTTAGGCTCATCTTTTCAAGCTGTCAGAACAGGGGTGTCATACTTACCTGGTTCCTTAGGCCAGAACTGGACCATAAGACTTCTCAAGGGTTGGAGACAGACCCAGAAGTAAGCAGCAATGGGGAGAAATTTCAGGGAGTCACAGAACTTAATACAGTCATTGCTTGCCCCTACCACCAAGACACATCCCCAGCAGGGCTCCATACCCTAGATTTGGGTGGCAGTGCCTGCCCTCCAAGTTCTGGCCCTTCAGGAGTCCCATGTTTCCACAGACAGTTTCACAGCAGTACATTTGATACCCATATTATATCTCTAATAATATTTTGGAAGCCATAGGCATATATTATTAATATACATGTCATGTATTATTAACATAGAAATAAAATAAAGGTGAGCGTAATCTAATCTTACACAATAGAACCATTCACAGTGATGGCTGCAACGCTTTAAGAAGGCAATTTTGCTAATTAGAAAACTTCGTATTTGTCATAGTTTGTTTTATGGACTCTTTAGACTTCAAACAGCAGGGGTTGCCCTTTGCTGAAGGCAGGGTAGGAGGCTGGATGGATCATGTATTGTAAAACATATGTTCATAAACTGAACTGGGCTAATCAAGAAATGCTCCTGCTGCTGACTGTAAAGTGATATAATACAACCCATGCACACTCATGGTACATTCTCACGTGTGTGTATATTATGTAGAAGTATCCACAAACATGTCATAGTTACTTTGTCCCTTTTTTCTTCTTTTACTATATTTAATAAAGAAAAGAGATTTGTTTATGCCAGTCAAAGAGCTGGCTGGAAAAAAATAAGTTTTGTATATATACATAGCGTGCTTATGGTTGAATTAAATTCTGCAATATAGGTGCAAATTTATGCTGCATGACATTGTGTTCTTCACATTGTTTATAAATGCTTCTTTGGTTTAGGAGTATATGGTTTACCAAACAGGGTATGTAGATGAAGCAGCAGAGAAGGAAAGGGAGGATACTACACATGTAACTATGATTTTTAATGCTATGTTTAGTCTTCCTTCCTCAATGTAGAGGGTTGGACTAGATGACCAAACCTATCATCTGTAATTCTAGGGAAGAGATTTTCACAACATAGTAACCACAACAGTAAAGCTTATGGGATCTGTAATGCCATTAGTACCTCAAATTCTTTATACAGTATCATTTAATACCATGTTAATCACTTTTCTGATTGCTTTTTATTTTCCCTTAAATTATTTTTTGTGTTGAAATCTGCCTATGTGAATAGTTATTTGTGATAAAAATCAGAATGTAGTTGGAGGGGGTGGTGTAGTTTGGTTTTGATATAAGTCTGTCATGAAATTCAGAGATATAAACAGAGATTCTGTACTCACAGAAAAGTTAGGAGTGTTCATACCTGCAGTCAAATTTTGGCTTCATTAAGTGAACAACAAACTCCTTTTGATTTCAGCAGTTCCAGGATCTTATCTTTGAGGTAAGAAAGCACATCACTGGATTTTTTTAAACGTTATCTATACTGTTAGTTAATTTCATATTATGGTGTAATTTGTTAACTGGTAAGACCAGGACACCAATAAATATTCACTATATCACTTTTACATTAAGCAATTTTATATCATTATATTTAAAAACATGTAAAAAGTTGAGGTTGCAAAAGCACTCAGAAGTGAAGAAGTACAAGAATTCATGTTGCTTGTGCAAACTGAATCTTGTTCCTTGTTTATATATATCTATAGATGCAGATATCTATAGATGCAGATATATATATCTGGCTCCTATATATATGGCCTAATATTCATATATATATATATATATATATGAATATTAGGGGTATGCAAAGCAGGCCCTATTCAATTTGGATTCAGATTCAGCCTGAATTGGGGACAGTGATTCAATTTGTTGATTTGGATTACTGTCCCTGATTCTATTCAGCTGAATCTGAATCTGAAGATTCAATGCTGATCTGGAGAATCAGCGATTTGGACACAGACACAGCTTTAAATGTTTTTTCTACATACCTCGAGGTACCAGCATGGCTTGTGAATGCAGTAATGCTGGGATGCATGGAGAGTCCCGCAGGAGTGTGGGGGGGGCCCTCCCCATGCTCAGCGGTGAACCCGGAAGTGAACCAGAAGTACTTCTGGGTCCACTGGGGAGCGTGCGGGGGGACCCCCTGCTTGGCAATCAGCCACAGGGGGGCCCTGGGGGCCCCCCCCCAGACCCAGAAGGCACTAGTCACCGAGCCGGTGGGGGTATAGGGGGGCCCCCAGCATGATCCCCGGTGGACCCAGAAGTGGAATAGAAGTGCTTCTGGTCCACTTCTGGGTCTGCTGCTGAGTGCGCTGGGGAGCCCCCCATGCTCCTCTGGGATGCTCTATGTGCCCCAGCATCATAGTGTTCATGAGCCACCTGGTACCTAGAGGTGTGTAGAAAAAACATTTAAAGCTGTGTCTATGTCCAAATCACTAAATCTTTCCGAATCTCTCTGAATCAATTCAGAGGGTTCCGATTCAATTAGGAGAGATTAAAGGGTCTCCTGAGTCAATTCGGATTTGGAGATTCGGCTGCCGAATCTAGCCAAATCTCCACCAAATCGAATCAGGGACCAAAGCTTCGCACAGCCCTTCTGAATATATAACTGAATCTGGTTCCTTGTTTTATTTGTGTGTGTGTGTGTGTGTGTGTGTGTGTGTGCGTGTGCGCACTTATGTATAATATAATACATAAATATATTATATCCATTAAGGCATTGCATACAATTACATGCACAAATTCTATTTCTTCCATTGACTCCCTGACTTTTTCATCCCAAGGCAGATCTCTGGCCCAGAAAAAAAAATCTTAGGTATTTAAAGCAAACAAAGTCTAAATGTAATAGAAAAGATGGCCTCATGCTGAGCAGTCTCAGTGCTACCAATCCTGAGCAATCTAATGTTTATGAGACCCCTCTCTAGATGATACTGATTGGATTACAGAGAAAAAAAAATCTACAAATTTCTATCTTGGCAGAATGTGGATTCAGAATAAGATAGAAACTTGTTGAAATAATTTGGAATTTTTAGTTCTGTGAAAAATGTCCACTTGTCTCTCAAATTCTGGTTGAAACATATTGAAAAGTGGGCATTTCCCATAAAATGAAATTACAAATTTCACTCAGCTCAGGCATCTACTGATTTTCCATATGACTGCAACACATACAAAGCTCATTAAATAATTATATGAATAAGCTACTGTTGTGTTTAGCCTGAGGATTTCTGTTTTTAAAGCAAGTTTAGTCAAAGAGCTACATGTGCAGCTGTTCTAATAAAGCCAACACAATTTTCATTAAATATGCCCTATACTTTTCATAAACCTTCAGACTCTTGCAAAGTCTCCTGAATTTCAATTTAAATAGCTGTTGGTACGTTACTGAGAGACATTGTGGAAGATGCCAAGGGAAAATAAATGTATGTTTTTAGCAATAGCATTACTAGGGGTGGGCAAGAGGGACACCTACTCAGGGTGCCAAGTTAGGAGTGGTGCCAGAATCGCCCTCCATCCCTACAAAGTCCATGCCCCAGTAAAAAGAGCAACCCCATAGCTTCCCCATGCTGGGAACTCCAAAACAGTGCCCAGATGCTGCTGCTGTTTAAGAGCAACAGCTGGGGTGGGCAGAGCATGTAGCAGCAGCAGTTCAGCTGGAAACTTTTTAGGAGTTCCTGGCATGAGTAAGCCTGATGAGCCCCCACACCCTGGTTTTGCAACCCATGTGCCCCCCTCCCTTCCTTCTGAGAACTGCATGTTCCCCTAGTTCTTGGAACCCACAGCCCCCCTGCTCTCCCACAGGTTTGCCCAGGGCACCAACTCTGCTTATTACTCCTCTGTTTTTAAGGATCAAGAAAAGATAATATGGTCTATAGCTAAATTCATTTATAGGAAAGAGAGAAAGAAGATAAGATTAATAAAGAGAGAAGAACAGTTTCTAGTCAAAACTTTATTAATAGAAATTCATAGTTTAAAAATAATACTGTCAATTTCCATAAAACCTTTTCTGAAAACCATAGACTGAAAAGTGTTCTACTCACATATCAATTAAGCATGAGTACACCACCTTGAAGTAGCATCTTGAACCTTGGTAACAAGCACATAAAACACTCACTTTTGCAAAAATGTTCACATGGGGTGGGTTCCTTAGTTTCGGTGCACACAATTTTGGGCTGTGGTCCTAGATGTTCAGAAATGTCAACTTACTAGGAACAGTTGGTACTCAGCAGCTCT
>NW_005843185.1:259361-263616 GCF_000455745.1 Alligator sinensis
CAAAGTTCAGCTCCAAAAAAAATTGAGGCCCTTCTTTGGAAAGCTGGCTTGTGCCTTGTCCAAAGCCACACTGAATGGCTAAGGTAGGACCCATATCCAGTAATCTTTGTATCTGTCTGCTGAATGGTATCATCTGCTTCTCCCCAGGGTGGGTATATATACCCACAAGTTTAGTTTACAGTTTTGTAATACAAGCATAGGACTAAAGCTTATTTCACCTTTATGCACCAAAGTGGCATTTATATAACTGCTTAATTGCAGGTTTTGGCACCTACACAGATCTATGGATTCTATTTCACTTGTATAGCCACACTTGCTCTCTGCTTCCCTCCAGAGCATGCTCAGAAGGCTGTGTTATGGCCTTGAAGGCTCCAAGGCAGAATAAGATTGCCCCAGCATGCATGCATGTGGCTCTTTGTAAGTCCCATGCAATACAGTCAGAGAGAAACCACAAGCCACCCAGGACTTCAAGATGATGGCTGGAGGGTGCTCTGGGCAATGACCATCCTACAGATAGGTGGTTAGAAAATATTGTTGGAAAGTGGGAGATGCAGGTTCAAGCTTATTCTGGATTAGGGACCCCTAGAAGTTGCATTTTCCACTCCCAGGGTAGTTTGCCTAAGCACTAGGTTACCTGGCTAAAAGGTGGGAGGGCATCCCTCCTCCTTCTCTGTTTTTCTTGAAGCAGTTTTGCATGTACCCAGATGATTCTATTCTGTCTTTGGAGGTGGGGGGTGGAGAAACATAATTTAAGATCTATGTAAGTGTCAAAAACAGTACTTGTGGTGTTATCTAAATGCTGTTTGAACATTTAAAGCTGAAATAGGATTTGATCCATAATCTCAAGTGTAGACAACCTCTGTAAAACATTACTTTTCATTTATTGTGCAAACACCTATATCTAAATGCCTGAAAACTAACAATCTGTCTAGAATTAATTTTTAAAAATTTCCAAAATGTAAAGTTGTCTGAGCCTAGCTTTCCCATAATAAAGGAATGCTTCCTCACTATTTCTTGGTGACAAAAATAACAGAAACTTTTCCTTACACAGCCCTATGCTCAGTTACTTCCAAGAGGTTTCCTCTTTTATCTTAACTCATAAGAATCAGACTAAACATAACTTTACTTTTACTTTTATGTTTCCATCATTTCAAATTACACTAGATGGACCATCTTTGTGCTCATGAAGCACTTAATAATAGAGCTTAAAGCCTATGGCGCTTTAATATGCATTAGCCTAAATTAATGTGCATTAAAGGTACACATCTACATGTTTACACCCTTAATGCACATTAAAATGGTGAATTTAGGGTATTTGTGCCTAAATTTGACACCTGCATACAGGTCTGTCTCTTGGGGGGATGAATTGCGGTGACCACCACAGGCCCCGCACTTTGGGGAGCCCCGCGGAGCAGGGCAGAGCAGGGCCCTCATAGTGCTGGTGATTATTACTCCTGCAGGGCTCGTGCAGTGCTGGTGATTCTGCGCTGCTGCTATCAGCTTCCTGTCCAGCTGCCTGCAACCCTCCACCACCGCTGTTGGCTTCTTCGCATCTGGGCCCCACACTGGCTGGCTGGCCCTGGGCCCCACACTCTGCTAGGGCCATCTCTGGAAATGTGGGTATCAAATTTAGGTGTAGATAGTTAAAGCACATTAACACACATGTAGACATGTTAAGGTGCATTAATGCTGCGTGTGTGGACTGATTACGACTAATTTTAGTTCTAAGTCAGTCCACACACAGTGTCCATGTGCTTTAATGCCTGCATGTGTAGATGTGTGCCTAAACCTGCTTCATGTGCATTAAGCTAATGCACATTAAATTTAGACGCACTTAAATGCATGTGTAGACAGGTCTCTAGAGCAATTAATATAAAGCAAAGAGCTCTTAGCTCTTTTTAGACGGGAAAGCCCTGCTTTGTTCTAACATGTTTTCTACAGTTTTTTGGGGTTCTAGGGGGTGTCCTATAGTTGCCTGTCTTCACAAAAATCATTCTGGAGTCATATATCTTAACGATATATTGCAAACAATATTGAAATCCATATTTATTATAGTCTGTCTTTGTGTCTTCTGGAGCTCAAATATTGATTGGAAGAAGTATATTTTTGAGTTTCCAGGAGACATTATGGTGGGCACTTTGGTGTTTTACTGAATAATGGTGACAATGATGGCATGTCTGTGATGCTGTGAGGCACACTGCCCCTACCCCATGTGTACTATCCCCCAAAATGGAATTAGTGTAGAACTTGTCAGCAGGTACCCAGCACTGCACTATGAGGGCTATATTACTTCCATTTTGGGGTGGTAGTGCCTCATTGTGGCATTCTATGGTATGGTACTGTAGACATGCCCTGAAAATCACCTCAACATTTATTTCTTCTACTCTTCAACAGCTTCATCTGTTTTTAGTTGACCTCTTTAATAAGTGATGTCCCACTGTTTTTTGATTCGGCCAGTTAAGAGAAATTTGCCTCTGTAAATACTCCCATGAAAAGTCCCAGAATTATCCACCATTTATTATGTAGATTGGATTCCATTAACAACTGAATTTTTATTGCCCATACCTGTTAGATTTGTCATGGTATTCTTCAGTTCTAACTAAACAGAATACTGCAGATACATTGTAAATATTAGGCATTTTTTCCCTAAAATGACCACTAATAACTATTACAAGATAGCCACGAACTCAAGTCAAAGGTCTGATGAAAGCTGTGCAATAAGTCTCAGCATTCCTTCATTCTTTTATACTGACATGTTAAGCAGTGCAGTTTTACAGATACAGAATTGAAAACCATGTGAGTACTTATGAAGCCACTTGTTGGGATGACAAATTGCATTTATATTCTATCTAGTTCAGATTGTTAAAAACAGTTTTTGTTTGTTTGTTTTGTTTTAATAATGGTAGATTGTTGAAGCACTGATAGACTGGATTCACATTTACCTAAAGTAAGAAAAAAAATAGAGTTTCTTTCATATCAAATTTGCAGTTTATAATGCTATCTAATATTATGACTGATTGATGCTTAACTACCATATTTCACAGTGTAAAAGTCAAAGTTTGGAGTCAAAATAGTTACCTTTACATTTCTACCTTTCTACCTCTACACCGTATCAATAGTTTTGACCCCCACCCCAGTGCCACCCCAGCCCTGGCTGAGTCCCGGCCTGACCCCAACCCGACAACCTTCTTCACCTACCAACAGTGTCCCTGTCACTGGAGACCATGGGGCCTGGGCCAAGCCCAAGTAAAATAATCTAATGTCTACTAATTTTCTTTTCTAAAATGTTTATGCCTAGTCTCCTTATATTGGGGCTTCTTGGGTAAAATACAAATGCATAACAAGACTTGGTAGTGGCCAAAGAAGACAACCTGGTGACTGACTTAAACATAGAGGCCAGCTTGGGTGACAGCAACCATGAAGCCATCATGTTCACTGTTCATCACAAGGGAGACAAACAAGATAGCAGGATTGAAGTTTTGGACTTCA
Organism: Alligator sinensis; assembly: GCF_000455745.1. Taxonomy (NCBI): domain Eukaryota; kingdom Metazoa; phylum Chordata; order Crocodylia; family Alligatoridae; genus Alligator; species Alligator sinensis. The sequence goes on from NW_005843185.1 coordinate 262,851, forward strand.
AAAATGAAAAATTTTACAAGCTTAGGTCACTAGTAGGTGTCACAACCCAAGGGTGTGATTTTGTTTGTGTGCGCTTCGGCACTGCTAAATTATTTCCCACCACTAGGAGCTTTCTTTGCAGAGTGCATTTCTTAGTTGCAAAGAGAAATGCACGGTGCAAAGGAGTTCCCGCCATTCGCATGCAAATTTGTGTCCCACTATTGGCCAGTTCTAAATTATTCCCACGTGGCGGCTACTGATTGGCTTGCTAGCCGTATAAGAGGCTTGAGTGGTTTCCGCCCAATTTGGAGAACCCAAGTTGGAGAACTCCGAGGAGAACCCCCGCAAGGGAGGACTCCATAACCATCTGGAGAAGGAGAACTTCATGTCTTGTGAAGATCTCTAAGCACTGCGGAGCCTATCGAACCCAACGCAGGCTATAGGGGTCTGATCAACCTCTGGCCTCTTCCCGTCGCTGAACAATCCCTCGATGAACCCCTTCCCTGCGCGCAAGTTCCACGGAGCCTAGCAAACTTCGTGTGAGTGTATCCAGAGCTCTACCCGGGTTCGAGTCCTGCAGGTTTATCTTCCTGTCGCCGAAAACCCATTGCGACGTACTCATGTTTTGCATGTTCCCGTCGCCGAAAACCCCCTGCGACGTACTCTCGTGCCCTGCAGGTTCGAGTTTTGTTTTGTTTTGTTTTGTAACTGCAACTCAAGCAAGTTTTCCTGCCTGCACCGTGACCATCTTCGGTGTAAGTAAAATAATCTTTAATCAACCGCTAAG
>NW_005843185.1:265263-276622 GCF_000455745.1 Alligator sinensis
CAGTTGTAAATTATCCCCACGTGGCGGCTAGTGATTGGCTTGCTAGCCGTATAAGAGGCTTGAGTGGTTTCCGCCCAATTTGGAGAACTCCGAGGAGAACCCCCGCAAGGGAGGACTCTATAACCATCTGGAGGAGGAGAACCACGTCTCGTGAAGATCTCTAAGCGCTGCAGAGCCTATCGAGCCCAGCGCAGGCTATAGGGGTCTGATCAACCTCTGGCCTCTCCCCGTCGCTGAACGATCCCTCGATGAACCCCTTCCCTGCGTGCAAGTTCCATGGAGCCTAGCAAACTTCATGTGAGTGTATTCAGAGCTCTACCCGGGTTCGAGTCCTGCAGGTTTATCTTCCCGTCGCCGAAAACCCATTGCGACGTACTCTTGTGCCCTGCAGGTTCGAGTTTTGTTTTGTTTTGTAACTGCAACTCAAGCAAGTTTTCCTGCCTGCACTGCGACCATCTTCAGTGTAAGTAAAATAATCTTTAATCAACCGTCCGTGCCTAATTCTAGCCCGCCGGCCTGCATTCCCCGACCCGGCGTGTCCGGGCTGCTGGCCACAGCCCGCCGTGCACAGGCCCCCGAGGGCCTCGGACTGCTCCCGGCCCGCACAGTAGGGTAAGTGCTGCAGGACCAGGGACTGTAGGCAAAAGAAATACATGAAGAGTGGCCATTCCTTAAGGACACAATCCTTGAAGTGCAAAGGAAGTCCATTCCTATGCAGAAGAAAGGTAGCAAAAGGGCTGGGAAGCCCACATGGCTAAACAGGGAAATCATGGTCCTCTTAAGAAAGAAGAAAGAGAGGCAAACAAACAATGGAAACTTGGGGCATGCCCCAAGGAGAACTATACAACAATGGCCTGCACTTTTAGGGAACAGATTAGAAGGGCTAAGGCAGCTACTGAACTAAAATTAGCAATGGGGATCAAGGACAACAAGAAGTCCTTCTTTAGGTATGTAGGGAACAGGAGGAAAACAAATGGGAGTGTGGGGACACTGCTCAAGCACTCAGAACACCTAGTTACTGGCACTCAGGAGGAAGCTGAACTCCTGAATGTCTACTTTGCTTCAGTCTTTCACAGGGCCAAGGGGAAAAACATGCCAGATAGGGTACAGAAGGAGAAGGCTAGGAATGATTGCCTTCCTACTATTGCCACAGAACTGGTGTGTGACCAATTAAAAAATTTAGAAATATATAAATCAGCCAGCCTGGATGAACTTCATCCAAGGGTGCTGAAGGAGCTGGTCAAAATCATAGTGGAACCCCTGGCGAAGCTCTTCCAAAACTCGTGGTGCTCTGGAGAGGTCCCTGAGGACTGGAAGAGGACCAATGTTGTGCCCATCTTCAAGAAGGGGAGGAGGGAGGACCCAGGTAACTATAGGTCAATTAACCCAACTTCTATCCCAGGGAAAATCCTGGGAAAATTAATCAAGGAGTCAATATGCGATAGGCTTGAACAAGGTAGGATTCTGAATGACAGCCAACATGGCTTCATCATGGGCAGGTCTTGTCTTACCAACTCCTTTTATGAACTAGCCACCTGGATAAGAAAGAGGAGGTTGACATTGTATACCTTGACTTCCAAAACACTTTTGATCTGGTATTCCATGAGGTTCTCATGAGAAAATTGGAAGATTGTGGGCTTAACTGTGAGACAGTCAGGTGGGTAGGAAGCTGGCTACAGGGTAGGACCCAGAGAGTTCTACTGAATGGATCTGTGTCATCTTGGCAAGAAGTGGCCAGTGGTGTCCCTCAGGGGGTGGTGCTTGTACCAGTGCTTTTTAACATCTTCATCAATGATTTGGATACAGGGGTGAAGAGCTCACTGGCCAAGTTCATGGACGACATCAAGTTATGGGAAATCATGATCATGCTTGAAGATAGGCTGCAGATACAGGCAGACCTAGACAGGCTGGCAAGTTGGACAGATTGGAACCAGATGAGGTTTAATATCGAGAGATGTAAAGTGTTCCACCTGGGGACAAACAATCCCCTGCGCACCTACAGGTTTGGCAATGCCAATTTGGCCAGCACTATGAATGAAAGAGACCTGGGGGTAATAATTGACCACAGTATGTACATGAGCTGACAGTGCAACGCTGTAGCCAGCAGGGCAAATAATAATTTGGCATGTATCAATTAATGCATCACCAGCAAAACCAAGGAAGTGATTCTTCTGCTCCATTCAGCATTGGTGAGACCGCAGATGGAGTACTGCATTCAGTTCTGGACACCGCACTTCAACAAGGATGTGGAAAAGCTCGAGAGAGTCCAGAAAAGGGCCACCCATATGATCAGAAACTTGCACAGCAAGCTATACAAGGTAAGGCTGAGGGACCTGGGACACTTCAGCCTGAAAAAGAGAAGGGTGAGAGGGGACTTGGTAGCAGCTTACTGCTACATCAGAGGCAAACATCAACAACTGTTCACCAGGGCACCCTTGGGGAAAACCAGGAGCAATGGTCACAAACTCCTAGAAGACTGTTTCAGGCTCAACATTAGGAAAAACATCTTCACAGTCAGGGTGTTCAGACTGTGGAATAAGCTCCCTCCAGAGTTGGTGCAATCGCCTACCCTGGAGATCTTCAAGAGGAGACCGGACAGTCACCTTGCTGGGGTTACTTCACCCCAGTTGTCTTTCCTGCTTGCTGCAGGGGGCCCAATGATCTTCCGAGGTCCTTTCCGGCCTACATTTTACGAATCTATGAAAGAAAGTGAGGGGAAAAAGGAAGAGTGAAAAAATGGCGTCGGGGCAAAAAGAAAAATAGAAAAGTAGACACATGCTTGTATTAGAAAAAATTATGTGGACTCTTTTATGGTTCCTAAAGTTACCTTTAATATTAAAGTGCATACATAATGCTAGGAAGTACAAGCAGGAAGAGACAACAGATGAGGCCTTCTCATTCTTCCTGAGAAAGTAGACAATTACCTCAGATGTCTGCACATGAATGCACAGAGCCTGGGAAACAAACGGGATGAACTGGATGTCCTCACATTGTTATTCCAATGACATCATAGTTCCATGACTGTGCTCCAGTCATGTGAACTATCCCACCAAGTCTGTCATCAATGGGTATAAACTGCTCAGGAAGGGCAGGCAGGGGAGAAGAAGAGGAGTTGCTCTTTAGGTAAAAAAAAAAAATTTAAAAAGGGTCTGATTGCTCAAAGCTCCAATATAAAACTGGATTTAGGCCTGTTAAAAGTCTCTGGCTTAGGGTCAAAGTGGAGAGCAACAAGGATGATGTTGTGGTGGCGGTCTGCTATGGACCACCAGACCAGGAAGATGAGGTGGACGAAGCTTTCTTCAGATAGCTAGTGGAAGTTTCCCGATCACGGGCCCTGGTTCTCATGGAAGACTTTGATCATCCTGACATCTGCTGGGAGGACAATACAGCAGTGCTCAGGAAATCCAGGAAGTTTTTGGAGAGTATGGGGACAACTTACTGGTGCAAGTGCTGGAGAGGCCAACTTGGGGCTGTGTTCTTCCTGACCTGCTGCTCACAAACAGGTAAGAATTGGTGGGAGATGTAAAAGTGAATGACAACTTGGGCAGCCGCAACCATAAGATGATCAAGTTAAGGATCCTTAGGAAAGGAAGGAAGGAGAGCAGCAGAGTAAGGACTGTGGACCTCAGAAAAACAGACTTTGAATCACCCAGGGAACTCATGGGTAGGATGCCCTGGGAGGTCAGTCTGAGGCAGGAAGAAGTCCAGGAGAACTGATTGTATTTTAAAGAAACCTTAGTGAGGATGCAGGAACAAACCATTCTGCTGTGCTGGAAGACTAGCAAGTATGACAGAAGATCAGTCTTGGCTTAGCAGGAAACTCTTCAGTGAGCTAAAACACAAGAAAGAAGCTTACAAGAAGTGGAAATGGCTAGGGAGGGAGTATAAGAGTATTGCTCAGGCATGCAGGCATGAAATCAGGAAGACCAAAGCACAACTGGAGTTGCAGCTAGCAAGGGACATGAAGGGTAACAAGAAGGGTTTCTACAAGTGTGCCAGCAACAAGAGGAAGATCAGGGAAAGTGTGGGTGCCTTACTGAATGGGGGAGGCTTTGATCCATAAGAGTATCTTTCCCCCATCCATTTGCCCTACATTTGTAATTGTGATCATCTGTTTATATAATATGTTTAGCACTGTTTTGTGTCCATCTCTCTTCCAAGTGGTTAGTTTTGATTCATATAGCAATTTGGAGTTAATAAAATAAATGTACTGATTACTGTAGTCCTTAACAGGGTTAAAGCTTTTTTTTAAGGTGAAGCCAAGGAGGGGTGAATGCAGGGAGGTGGGGAGATTCTACAGATGTTATTTTTCTCATAAACTCCTTACTGCAGAAAAGCTTGATGTCACCTCAGAGGCATCCTTTCAACATGTCAGAAATTCACAAATGCACACAAAAGGTCATGGATCTCAAAAGCCTTCAAAACTCCCTTGTTTCTTGCCCTGTAATTTGCTGATTCTTTACAACTGTCAGGTGGCTGTCTCAATAATTTGAATTACTTTCCACCACCCCAAATCTCAAAGGTTTTCCTCAAAATATATTCAAAGATGGGAAATACATTAAGATGAACAATTTTAAAGCCAATCATTTTCCTTGTGAAAGGTCTAGCCGAGGGGTCATCTGCAGATTAATTTTGATGTCTTGTCAGCTGCACCCTCCACAGACACTTTCATCTTCCATGCCTCATTTTTGCCCTGGGTTTAGCACTGATAAAAGAAGTCTGTTATAAGCCCCAGAATACACATAGTTTCAGAGGGAACAGCCAAATACGCAAAGTATTAGCTTGGATAATCTTCTTTGACAGGACAATAGTAAATCTCCATATTGCCATTCATTCTGACTCCATGCTGTAGAAGCTGCTGTGGCTAATTATTTGTTCTCAGGTGGTGATTTGCTTCCTTTATTAATGATGAATACAATCTGGTATAACATACACCAGTGTTTCCCAAACTTTTTGGACCAATTTGGGCTTTTTTGGACTCTGTCAACTTGGACAATTATCAAACCTTGGACTCCTTATCAAACTCTCATTGAAAAACAGGGGGGAGGGGGAGAGGAGAGTGGAAGTTGGGGAGAGACAGTACAAGCCAACAGCTAGGGACTAGTTGCCATAATGTCATCATGGATTCATGGTGATCCATTAACTACAGTTTGGGAACCAGTGGTTTAGACCTAGCTATGGGGAAAACTGCCTCTTTCTCCAGTGGTTTAGACCTAGTTACAAGAAAAACTGCCCTTTTCCCATGTGCCACTGGGGAAGTTAGGACCACCCATTAGTTCTGGGTTTCTCGTTCATCTGACAAGAACCAGAGTATGTTAACCTTCATACTTGATATAGGTCTGCTGGATGCCTATCATCAGGTGACAGGCATTAAATAAATAGGTATTCCTGGTTTTAAAGACAGCAATCAATATATAATTAGCTGATGCATTCATGTATTAATTTGCATGAGAAGGAAATAAAAGAAGGTGTGGGGAGAGATTGGGACACCAGCTTTCACAGGATGAGGTGTGGAAGGCAAAAGCACACAGGCTGGAGATGTCAGATGCAAGTTGTGAAAGGAGAAGGAAGTAGTAGCATCCAATCTAAACTTTACAAGACCAAGTCAGAGAAGTTGGAATTATATTCACCTGCTTGGAGACACAGAAGTTTCTAAGTCAAAGCTGATTTTCAGTCACACCCAAACCAGCTGCAGCTTAATAACTTAAAGTTGCAAGGCCCCTTGGACAATAGCACAAAGCACCAGGACCTGTCAAACTGCAACATATCATTTAAAAAAAGTCTAGCTGAAATTGCCCTGAAGCCAATGAGTGAATCTGATAAAGTGCTAAAGATTATGAAAACTGCTACTGTGCTGCCAGAATTTCTTCAATATCTCAGTCCTCATGATTGAAAATAACTTACCTGATTTTACATGAGAATCCTTTGTGAGGAAGACTTCCTCATTGCTTTATTATACCAAGTAAAGAACCATGCCATACAAGAACTTCTTGCCCTAAATCAGAGGTTCCCAGCCACTGAGCCGCAGTCCAGTACTGGGCCACAAAGGGTTGGCTGTCGGGTCATGGTATATCAGGGCAGCCCCAGGAGGGAGGGAGGGAGGTGGCTCCATGCACCCCATCCTGCTCCCACCACCATGGCCACACCCGGCAAGGTGCTGCCTGCACAGCAGGTACCAGGACCCGGGCTGGCCCAGGCAGGACCCCCAGCCCCATGTACAGCTGAGAACAGGGGAATGTGGGCAAGGAAATGCCTGGGGAAGAGGGCAGGGAAGTGGCTCTGCTGCTTGCTCCTAGGGAAAGCAGCAGAGCCCTTCTTTCTGGGCAACCCCAGCTGGGTCCCTCCATGCCACCACCTGCCCAGCCCCCTCCCCTGTAGGGTCCCTTGGTGCCCACAGCTACAGTGCCCCAACCTGATCCAATCCTCGCAACACCTCTTCCCCATGTAAAATGTAAATATGTAAATTAAATTTAAATCTTTAAATTAAATATGTAGATCTCGGCAAAATGGACAGGCTTCTAATCATAAAGTGAACTGAATTTTATTTGTGACCATGTTCTCCTATGGACCAAATAGCTCACAGAAAAGTTGTCAACTTTAATCTGACATCTGCTTATGTAATATGGGAAGCCAGGCCACAACCTACCTACCCCTCCTCTCACCGCACAGCCAGAGTGGGGCTGGGCCATACCCCCTTCCCTCTGTGCAGATGGTTCAGAGCCAGTCCATGCCTCCTTTCCCTGCACCACAACAGGGCTGGGAAAGGAGGCATGGGAAAGAGCCTCCTCCTTGGGCTGGAAATGGACTGGGTCATGCCCCATACCCCCAGCAGGGCTCAGGCAAGCCCCCTTCCCCTGTGCAGCTGGATCAGGGCCCTGCTGTCTCCTGCCCCCTCTGTGTGGCTGCTTGGGGCCCTGCCATGCCCACCCCAGCATTGGATTGGGTCCACCAGCCAGATCTGGCTCACATAGAGATCGGACACTGCCCGTCCAGCCCGCTGGACAAAAAAGGTACCACTGGCCTAGAATGACACTTGGTTAGTTTGTTCACATTCTGGAGCTCTGCACAACCACTGGTTAGAGCCTACATAAACAGCTTGACCAGTTTCTGGAAACCTCAACTCAAGAGTCTCCTTGAAACCACAACTCAAGAGCCTCTATGTTAAAGTTAAGTCATTTTAACTTGCACATCAGCGATCTGCCTGAAACTCTTTATTAATCTGTGCTGTTGACATCTGCATGGACACTCAATCTCAGGCTTTTTCTGACCTTGAGAACACATTGAATTCTGATCTGGCAGTCACTGCTGTAGCTGATACTTGCAGCTGGAGACTTCAGCATACGTTTTGTGTTTCTTCAACCTCCCTAGTGCCTCTGTGCCTTGGGAACTGACTGTCTCACTTAATAAGCACCTGTTGGTATAAAGTCCACACCCAGTCTATCATGGAATTTCTCTTGATAGGTCTTTGGTTTATTGTTATCATCTGATGAAATTGTCTGTCAAAATCCAGACATACAGCAATCTACTTGACAAGCTAAGTGGAACTACATGGGGATCAAATAATTATGCTCTTCAGACAGCTGTCCTTGCTCTGTGCTTCTCAGTAGTAGAAGCCTGTGCTCCAGCCTGGGTTCCCTCATCTCACAACCCACAGTGATGGGGCCATAAAGCATGAGGTAACATATCAGGGACTAAGGACCTACACCTGTACTCTGATGGCCAGTGCTGAGAAACACCATTCTGCCTTACAACAGAGGATTGTTCCCCTAACCATATTGGAAGTTCTTCCTTAAGCAAAATGGTTATTAATCCAATTTAAGAAATTTTCCAGTGAAAATGAAAACATAATTCATAGTTACAATATTTTTACAATTCCCTTATGCTTTATGACACTTCATTGGCATTTGGTCACGCTCATCTGGAAATTCTCGAGCAGTTAAATGAACACCTAACCCAGCCAGAGAGAAGAGGATGCTTGTCAGTCTGCACAACAAGGTATTGGTCAAGCTCAAAAAAGTGCATGTGGATGTAACAGACATTGAAGGGTTGCTTACCCGACCAGAGGGTGTCCCACAACAAGGCCTGTCTCTTCAGAGACACTACTAGGGCAAAGGAAATTTATCCCAACAGGGACCCTGTACTCAAGGCAAAATGAAGCTGTCCCACACAGGGACATCTTGAGAGAGGTAAAGAATGGAAAAACCCTAGCCAGGGGTTTGAAATCAGAGAGGGACAGTTAGGAAGAGCCCACAAAAATCCCAGCTCCAGGACTGGCTGGGAGGGTTTCTTTAAAAGTGGGGAGTTTTTCCTCACCCGGGGAGAGGGAGAGGGGGAGAGAAGGGACGCACTGCAGGGAGAGGTCTATGCAGGCCAGGCCACAGTGACTCGCCCCCCAGAGCCTGCTGGAGCTGTGGTGAGCTGTAGATGGGTCAGAGGTGCACTCACAGCCTTGGGACTTAAGCCAGGGCTTTGGAAGGGGCAGGCTGATCTTCTCCTTGTGGGGAAACAAGCCTGATTAGTGTGTGTATGTGTAATTTAAAGGAGTGGTGCACAGCTGCAGAAGCCCAGCCCAGCCCAGCACGTCCCCATTGCACAGACAAGGGGAGGCAAGACTCAGGGAACTAGCCCCAGAGTTGGTGGTATGTGTGTGACCCAAAGGGAGGGCATGGGCTGCAGGAGCCCAACCCAGTGCACTTGTGTCTTCATCCGTGAGAGAAGTGTATCCGCTTTAGCCTGCAGCCCAAGTTGCATGGCCCACTGTGCAGGGGCCATGAGCTGGGGCTGTATACATTGTGCGTTGCAGGGACCCAGATGTGGGAGCAGCTGCCAGCAGTGAGGTGACGCCTGGGCCGATGTGGGAGGACCTCAGCCACAAAGGACCTACCACAATGCAGTGGGAAAAGCTGGAGATTGTGTGTAAATTCAGTGTGCATAAAGGTCAGTAGTAGTGTTTGTAAATAAGTATCCAGTAGCTCACGTTCTAAATATTAAGCAATTAATGTATTAGTGCTTCAACATTTAATTGCTGTTGATGCTTCTCCTTTAACCTATACCACACCTGAGAGGTTATCAGTTTGTGAACTCTGTAGGAACCCAAGTAACTATCTCCATACCACCAGTGCTCCTTTTGTGTACTGTATATAGAGTTATTTTGGTAGCAATTTGTAATTTTTATCCACTTTAGTTATATCTTGTTCTGTATATAATTAAATTGTACATAATTAAATATTTGTAAATAATTATATTGGTGGTTGCAAAGTATTTGTAAGTGTAAAAGGGGCCCTCCCTGACAGAAAGCCCCATTTCAGCTCCTGGGAGAGCCAAGTGTGGCTTACGCTACTGAGCACACCAGGATTCCAGCACTTGGATGTGGCACGCGGGTAGCACCGTGTGCCAGGGTTATGTGAAGGTGTCCAGCTCCTAGGAACATGCCAATACAATGTAAGAAGCACTTTCAGTACACACTAAAGACAGTCATCCCAGTCCACCAAAACACTTAGGCACGTATTTATTTATTTTTGTAATGGTGTCATCCTATAGAAGTTGAAGATGCTCATATGCATAATATTAAGCTGTTACTCAAATACTTTGGTGGATCAAGACCAAAAAGCAAAAGCACACCCAAATTCCTTCAAGCATAGCATCTAGCATACTTGGCACATGTTCATTTCCAGGAAATGTGTACAAACCAACATCTCGCTACTTGCCTCAGGTAACCCAGAGCAGATGTCCGAAGAGCAAGCTGAGAAACCTTGGGACTTCATCACCTGGGCTTGTGAATGCCTTAGGTCTTCCCCTGTGTGGCACTCTTAACATTGATATCCTAATTCAAGTCCCCCAAAAATTCACATATCCATGCTCCACTTTTTAAGTTCTAAAGAAGGATTAAACAGATTGCCAAGACTTAATCACATCACCCTGACTCACTTAAAACAAAGAATTGGGCAAATACATGCCAAATTAAACATCAGAGAAGTATGAACCCTACAGCTTCTTACTGGACAAGAGGATGGAAAGCATTACAACTTCTCACATATTTCTTTTTCCTTATGCATGTTTTAAGAGAATGCTTTGTAATCTGTTTGTTTTTTTTTTGGTCTGATGCTGTCCTGGTTCAAAACTATAATGATGTACATACATGCCAGCCTGCCACTTTGGTTTTATTTCTGATAAGTCCTTACAAAGTTTAATCTTATTAGTCAGCTACCTTAAATATGCTCAGAAAGACTTGCTGTCAGTTATGTCTGCTTAGGCACCTAGACTGTACCAGATTCCTGCTTGCTGGCTAGCTGCACATGAGCAGGAATAATAAATATTATGGTGGTCAAAACAGAAGCAATTCAGGGCACACAGGGCTTTGTTACCTTCAGTTTATCATGATTCATCATTGGACAATAGGGCTAAATACAGACAGTCAAAAAGCCCAAGGCTGAATTAATTCATTCTTTTCAGGTTAGTCTAAGCTGCAAAGATTGAACCAATAAGCAAATGAGCATACATTCCCTTTTTGATTCAGGAAATGTAGCCACATGCCTGCAGTGGCTCAAGCCAGAAACCAGGGGGTACTAGAGTATGGCTCTCTGGCACATAGCCAGCATGGGCTATGTGTTCATTTCCTCTTCCTGCTGCCCCATAGGTCTCTGAGATTTTCTGTTCACAATCATAGTAGCAGGACTCTGCAGGCTTGCTCATCACTTCCTCCTCCTGCTTTCAGGTGCCTCTGGGGTTTGTTGTCCATAGTCACAGCCAGCACTAAGTAAGTAGGGAAGGGCAGCTCCGTACTCAGGGGAAGGGAAGTTTAGCCTCCCTCCCTGGCCCCAGACCCCAGCAGGGATTTGCCTGGGGGTACCAGTGAGCCAGCCAGTGAGGCCAATGAGCCAGCCCTCAGGGCTTCAGCTAGGGAGCACAGGGGAGGGGCCAGCCCTGCTCTCTGAAGTGGACAGCACCGCCCAGCCCAGGGCTGCAAAATGCTAGGATGCTGGGGGACCTTGATTTAAAATGAACCAGGAAGGGGTCTGAGACAGAAGATTCATAAACCGGTTTCACCTAAATCATTTAAGTCTGATACTACATTCAGCCAGGTTTATCTTAAACCAGTTTCAGCTATTTTGAAACTGGTTTATGTGCACTGAACTTCTATTCTGTTGCAGGTTTAAACCAGTTTCTGATCCCTTAAACCAGTTTATGTATAATTTCTGTACCTAGCCTAGAGGTCAGTGAGGCAGCATCATATTTCTTCTGAACATTAAAAAATCCCCCGCTGAGATTGGCTGCATGTACCTGCCCTGAGATTGGCCACTGCTGAAGCCACCTCTGGCTTCAGTGGGCGGGGACTGCCCCCCCCCCCCCCCCCCCCCCC
>NW_005843185.1:276746-287336 GCF_000455745.1 Alligator sinensis
CCCCCCCCCTCTCGGGAGGCACCTGTCATTCATTTTGAGAGGGGAGAAGCCTTTTTTCCTTGAGGTAGCAGGAAGGAAGTTTGGTAGGTGTCTTTATAGCAATTCTGATTCAATTGCTGGCATGGGTAAAACTCAAACTTTAAATTATTCCCTGTGTACGGTAGTTGAAACAATACAAACTGCTTTCCACTCTGGTCCCTCCTTTTTGTATGCCAATAACAGAATGAAAGTTGTGTTTCTATAGCCCACAAAATTATAACACATCTTATTTCTCTTGAGGACTTATTCATCTTTCCTTATTTCCATTTCCCAGAAAAATCCTTATAGTAATAATGGGAACTAAGAGAAATTATTTCTCCAGATGAATTAAGAAATATCTGAATACAAATGTAGAATGAAATATTGACAAGTGAGATTGCCTGAATGGTAAGATATTTAGAAAAGATGAATAAGTCCTCAAAAGAACAGCTCCTGACCTCTGACCTTCCTTCATCCAAAACCAAATCTTTTTTGAGGTTCCGAAATGTTCTGTAAATTTTCCCTTAGAAGCTTCCTTTTAGTTTCCTCTGCAGCTTGGTATTTTGGTGCAGAGTAGAACAGCCAAAGCAGGCTAAGCCAGATCTGCAGCTGGTGAAAGGCATCTTCACTGATGTTGGTGGAATTATACTGATTTACATCAGTTTAGGCATTAGCCCATTGTGTCTATAAGATATCCACCAACAATATTAAAATCAGGGTTTGTCTGATTCACACCTCAGCTTTCTGACATTGGCTTCTGGCTAGCATCAGATGAAAAACCTTATTCGTAGACTATTTAGAGAACGCCTAAGTACTGCATGAGCGCTTTACTCCTCATATGGGCAGTGCATTCACTTTTTTTCTCTTCCACAGAAATCACTCATTGCATGTGGCAGGTCAGGTTTGACCATGTGACTCAACTCTACCATTGAAATTAAGCATAGGAGCAGAATCGCCCAAATATGAACATAATACTGGGCACGTCTACACATACATTAATGTGCCTCAGGTTTGACCATGTGACTCAACTCTACCATTGAAATTAAGCATAGGAGCAGAATCGCCCAAATATGAACATAATACTGGGCACGTCTACACATACATTAATGTGCCTAGGTTACTGTGTAGCAGCATCGTTGCCCACCTTTTTAGAGTACTAAATTTAATGCACAGTAACCAGTGTTATTGTGTAGCAGCATCGTTGCCCACCTTTTTAGTGACACTACTGTGCAGTAGCCTAATAATCCTGCACAGTAGCATATTAGCACTGTTTGTGCTGTGACATGCTACTGTGCAGTATTGTTAGTCTACTGTGTAGTTAGTGTCTTCTGTAGATGTGTCCTCAAAGAAAGTTGTTGGTGGTACAATTTTTAGAGTTTTGTTAGACACAGTTCTTGTTGGCCTAATAGACAGGCACTTTGTAGAAACCTTATTAAGTAAGATCAGACATAAATTAGGTGGAAAGTGATCGTTTGATGACTGTCCTATAAGAATTGGTCAGGCCTCAGTCTTGTACCATAAGTTATTTTCTTTCAGAATGTTTTCCAATATCTACCACTGGAGGTAGGCCATGTATAGTGCTGTCTTTAAGTTGTAAATTATAAATAGAAGGGATTAATATAACTGCTGTGTAGTGAAAGATCACCAGTATGTCATATAAACTACAACACTAACAAGCTAATTAAGATTTTTCTGGTGGCTGTTTTGGAACTGAATTTATCTCATTACAGTGGGATTCTGACTGGTCATAGCATGAAGTCCAGCAGCAACGATGTAGCCCTAACTGGCTACCAGTTTGTTACAGCATTACCTTCACAAGAAATGAAATTGACTCTAGCCATAGTTGCTCTTACAGTTATTCAAGTGTTTTTTCACACAGAATATGGTACAGATAATAGAAGACTTAACCTAGCTATCTCTGGACCTGTTTTTCATTGGCTACAAAATGAGGTTAGAGAACAGCAGGAAAAAATAAATGCTGATGCTGTTCTGGAGAGCGTGTTTCTTCAGTTTGTATGGCATGTAAATGCCTGATAGATGTAAATCTATTCCATACTGCAAGAGGAAGCTAAAAGGCAAACTGTCCCAATTGCTGGAACTATTTTGGAGAATCTCTTACCTACTCGAAGCTCTTGTCCAAAGACTGTTTTTTCTCCCAGTGCTGAGCAGTTCCATCTGCCATACCGAAACTGATACTGGCACTCATTGATTCCCATCTGTGCCCCTTCTCCAATCACTATGATGGCATCAGGGCGGCTCTGGCAGATCGCTCGTTGCCGAGGGGCCAAGCCTGGAATTTTGTTGCAGATGATATTTGCTCCTAAAGCCACCACGGATGACAGAGCTCTAAAGAAAGACAGAAAGAGGCATTAGAAACCAACTGAGACCATTAATTCTATTTGTTCTACATTACAGGATGGCAGAAAAGGCAATGGACAAACAGCTAAAGGTTTGGAAATTTGGTTCCTATAATTATGAAGACTTTTCCCAACCTCATCGGTCTGGCAATTGGGGTTGGAAATCTTGCAGGATTTCCAGTAATGCCTAGTTAAATCTGGACCAGAAATACCACATGAATAGCCTCTCTCATGGGCATTTGGCACTTCTGTTTCCCATACCAGATCAAACCAGGAAGTGAGAAGGTGTGATTCATTTCAGATTCATTTAGAAATGTACTTAGTTTCAGGCTATAGGCATTTACATTGCCAGAACCAGTTCACTCATCACAATTTTCAAACTATTTTAGACCACTTTAAAAAATATTTTTTTCTACCAATATTCTTGCCCACACTTGAAATACTGAGCGACTAATGGACATTTATAAGTATAACAATATTTTTAGACCTGGCAAAAGCCTTGGAACACATGTGAGGGATAATCAACACGAGGCATTCTTACTGAAAACATTTATAATTCTCATTCTTCAATACATGTTCAGAAGTATACATCTAGAATTATAACTCATTATGAAGATCACACGCATCAATTTTCAGTCTCATATACCACCTTATTTTTCAGAATGTGTATGTTATGAATAGCATTTTAAAAAATAGATTTCAATATTGCCGTAAGTGATTTTGGAGCTTAAGGACCATTTTAAAAGGTTCCCATTAAGTCTTAGGCTCTTAATTGAATAAATCACTTTTGTAAATGGAACTTAAGTTCCCAAATAACTTAGACACTTTTGGGGGAGATTTTTCCATTGGCTAAAATTAATAGCTAGAAATGTTAAACTTGTTGTCCTGGAAACCTTTCAGATTAAATTATACTGCCTAACTGCAGAGCTACACTGTAGAAAGGCATGAGGTATACTGACTTCTAAGTTGTGCCTACTGGCATTATGCCTTGTTTAAACTTCATCCCACCTAAAAAACCCTCTAACCTACTATGATAGTCAGATTCACTGTTCTACCCCAACGCATGAAGTTTAGAGATTTGGAAAAAACATTATGGTTTCTTCCTCTGTGAGTTCATGTTTCAGGGAAGTTGCTCTCTTGCACCCTCTCTCTTGCATTGGTGCATCCAGTACTCCCATTGAAATTTCTTCTAGGCACTGGACTGAAGCTGTAAACAGATGTTGACTTTGTGCCACCATAAAAATGTTTATGGTGCATAAAAGCCAAGAGAACACACATCATAGCCCTTTGTTGTGCTTAAATTCTGTGGTGTCAACAAACCTAGTAATAATTTGTGCTGCCTTAATGTGGCTGAAGCCTGTTAACTTGTGGTAGAAAAGTGTGAGCAGACTGTAGCTACCCCCACTCGCCAGCAGCCCTAGGCAGAAACTCCCCCAGCTTCAAGGGCCTGATCCTGTGGGAAAAGGGCCTCAGGTACCTTACCTCAAAATAGAACCCACATATGCAAGTTGGAAACCCCCCACTTGCAGATATGCCCCCCTGTCCCTGTTGGGTCGCAGAGAGATTCCCCCAGTGTACATCTGCAAGTCC
The DNA here is from genome assembly GCF_000455745.1 of Alligator sinensis. NCBI lineage: Eukaryota > Metazoa > Chordata > Crocodylia > Alligatoridae > Alligator > Alligator sinensis. The sequence continues at coordinate 280,712 of NW_005843185.1, forward strand.
AGAGGGGGGAACTCTAAAAAAGGTTCACCATGCTTCCAGACCGGGTACACCAGGGAAATCCCTCTGCCCCCTGCAAGTGGGTGGAGGGGAACTCAGAGTCCCCTGTTTCATTTCTGCACCATGCCTTGACACAAGGCACACCATTGAAAAAGGCACTGGGCCCTGCTACATCTATCTTGCTGGGTTGGTGGATTGGTCCATGTCCCAAAAGGGGGGTACATCTATAAAGGGGTTTTCCACCACTTGTAGATACACACCCAAGTTGGGGCATGGCACCTGGGGCCCTTTTCCTGCACGATCAGGTCCCTAATGTCCCAACAGGGGCAGAGCAATGACCCTGCAGGGTAACAGCCCCAGTGACATCTGTAGACATCAGTGAAATAGACTGGCTGTGCCATGACATATTGCAACACAGTGGAACACTGTCCAAATAGGACCTTTGTTTCCAGCCTAAGAGCAACAAGTTAGCTGTCTTTCTGAAAAGGTAGATTCCTATCTCAACAAAGTAGGTGTGACTTCCCAAATGGGAAGATGCGGTGTGGTACAAGCATCACAAAAACTAAAGCAGTCTCCCACCTAGGCATATAAAAGAGGAGGCAGCTTAATTCTGTGACATTTTCTGCACTGTCTTGTGCACTCATTCAGCATGGTGGCTTTTCTATGTTTTCCTGGAAAATGGTGATTCTATTAAATCAAAACAATGCGTGGATGTGTATTGATTTTGTTGAAATATAAATTTTAAAGTATTGAAACACGTGGTTCCAAAAACATCAAAGTGCTTTGCTATGACTATTTCAATAACACAGAATAGATTATAAACAAAACAAAACAGAATGAAATGCTTTGGAATTTCCTGTAGAATGAAAGTACTGCATTTCAAACATCTCTACCCTTAAATTTTATAGTTCAGAGCTTCCTATGATGATGATTCATTATATTTGTCCATAGTCTATGTATATGGTTGACCAAAGTGAATTTTAGGAGGATGGAGAATTATTGTGAACACAGAACCTGTTGTGCCACATTTCATTTTAAAGAGACAGACAAGAAATACAAAATTGAGATCCAAGTCAGAGCACTCCCAAAATTTGAAACATAAATGTTCAAATCCCAACTCCTCTAATAGCATAGCGTGGCCAGTGGCAGGTTCTAATCCAAAGCTTTGGTTCTGACCCATCTCTTCTTCAATAAACATTTAAAGATTTTATTTTGTAAGTCTTTAATTCAAGATTTGGGTGTCTCCCTAAAAAACATGCCAGAGCTCATACAGAAGCTTGATGCAGAAATGACTAGGTGAGTTTCTCTTGTCTGTGTCATGCAAGTGGTCAGCCAGTTATTGTAATAGTAATTGGCCACAGACTCCATGAATCTATTAACATCACAGAAGGATTTAGATATTTAGGTCACAGGAAAGAAACCTGAATATTTGATTCAGATACTTTTCAACACTATGGAGCAACACAGCCATTTTCTGCCATAAAGCATCAGATCTTTATCTCTATAATATGACAGATGATACTGGAAGGTTTAGATCATGTTGCAATAAAGACTCGTAAGGAGAAAAAAATGTGTTTTGTGCATTGTACAGGGAAGCTAGTGCATGTGCATTTTAGTAGATTTTTGTGATCACTTTGAAATGCTGAGTTCCCTGTGTGCATGTACAAATTGGAGGATTGGACCAAATGAAATTGTGAGGTTCAACAAGGACAAATACAAAGTCCTGCACTTAGGATGGAACAATCCCATGCACCAGTATGGGCTGGGGGCTGACTGGCTGGGGTGTTGCCATCAGGTCAAGGGAAGTGATTGTTCCCTTCTATTCAGCACTGGTGAGGCCATATCTGGAGTACTGTGTTCAGTTTTGGGTCCCCCACCATGGAAAGGATGTGCACACCTGGAGAGAGTCCAGTGGAGGACAACAAAAATGGTGAGGGGGCTGGGGCATATGATTTATGAGGAGAGACTGAGTTTGGAGAAGAGAAGACTGAGTGGAGATTTAATAGCAGCCTTCAACTGCCTGAAGGGAGGTTCAAAAGAAGATGGAGCTAGAGTGTTCACAGTGCTGGCAGATGAAAGAACAAGGAGCAACAGTCTCAAGTTGAAGCAAGGGAAGTTTAGGTTAGATATTGGGAAGAATTTTCTCACTAGGAAGGTAGTAAAACACTGGAACAGGTTACCCAGAGAGGTTGTGGAATCTTCATCCTTGGAGGTTTTCAAGACTCATCTAGACAAAACTTTGGCTGGGATGATCTAGCTGGGGATGGTCCTGCTTTGAGTGGGTGTTGGACTAGATGGCCTCCAGAGGTCCCTCCCAACCCTAATTTTCTATGATTCTGTGATTTGACGCTAATCTCTATGTCTGGCCCATGCATCTCATACAAGTGTTGATAGTAAAAATATTACGTACATTGGTAATGGTCAATCACACAGTGTTCCAAAGCATTACACTTATTGATATTAGCAGCATTATTTGGAAGCTGTTTGCAGTGCCAACAGGCTATTGTGTGAATTCCTAACTACTTAAATTAATTATTCAACTACTATATTCTGCATGATGCATCCAAATTGATTGTAGAGGTTTCACAAAGGAGATTCACTTCAGATAAGGCAGAAGGGGCCTTGTTACATATTGCACTCTGAGCTGCTCAAATGTTGATTGGTGCTAGTGCTAGCTCAAGTTTGGAGCAGTACCACCTTGAGGCTAAAAACTTTTTCTGATTGTTTCCCACCTGCACAGCTGTGACTTTCCACTAGAGGGCTGCCAAGCAGCAGGGGCCCAACAGGTGTGAACTGATACTAAAGCACAGGTTTCTATCCATGCCATATGTGGGGGGGGAAGGGGGGGGTGAAAGATGGTTAGACAGGGTGCAAACCTGAAGCTGAGAAGCAAAGCATTAGTGGGAGTTGGGGTAGGTGATGAAATGTAAGGTGGAAAGGAGATGGGGATGGTGAAATGAAGGAAGTCAGCCACTGAAGGATCAAATAAAAAGAAGTAAAAAAAATTAAGAATTTAAAAAGAAATACAGAGGAAGTACATTTAAGGTCTTATGTTTTAATAAATTGGGATTTGGGATTGGGTTGTGAGGGGTACTGGTTTTGCTTCCCAGGGTGGCTGGAAGGTGGGACTGGTGAGGGAAGGTGCTTTTGAGAGAGCTACTGCCCATGCTCTGGGAAGGAAGCCCCAGCTCACAGGGACTTGATCCACCCCTTTATCTTGTCCCTCTTCCACCCCAACTAGACCCCACTCCTGTGACCTGGCTAACTGGCATGTACTTTGCAGGCTGTTTGCACAAGTTTGCATGCCTGGGGGTGGGAAGGTCCCACCCTCAGGGATGGGAGGGGGAGCTGTTTGGTGCCAGAAATGCCACCTGGGTAGTAGAGTTCAAGGGGTGGAAAGTTTTTCCACAAAGAACAGGAGGGTGGGGGAAGGGACACTGCCTCCTGTGATGCTAGAGGATTTAGGTGGTTCATCTGTGGGGAGTTGGCTATACATTAATGGAACATGAGCTGGGTAACACAGATCAAAGATAAACCTGCCCTGGAGTGGCAGAACTTTAAGCTGCCTAAAGTGTTCTTAAAATTAGTTTCACGTATTGATGTGTGGACAATCTAGGGGTTAAGAACTCCAGGAGCTACCTAAAATTAATATGTAACAAGTGCTGCTTTACTTGGAAAACCAGCCTCTGATGAAATAGCATTGTGTGTTTCCATGTCTATTTGCCCCAAATTATTATGCTCAGTCTAGAAGTAGAAGGCTGGAGTTTAAGTTCCATCACTCCAAACCCAGCCTGGGATCTGAATATCAAAGTGTACTCTTGGCTTATGCAACATTACACCAAATAAAAGTTATACAGGCACATGTTGCCTTTAGTTATACCCTTGCAATTTCGTTGTCTTCAAATCTACAGAGGTGCAACCCAATTGCATGTAGCTGGGTTGCATTGCTGTAAATGAAGATTTGGGGGATTCCACAGGTGGCCACACAACTAGAATTTAGTTCATAGTTATCTTGCTGGTGGACAAGTCTGAAAAGAGTTCAGATCAACTGTGTTATTTCTGTAGGGCTGATGATAGTAAAAACTTACTTTTATTCTACTGGAGTCAACAGATGTGATTGAATAAACAAAAGAGAGAGGTCATCTGATAAAGAAGATGATGTTTTTACAAAAACATTTATCAGAGCAAAACTCTTTGGTAATGATACTAGAAGATGTGGGCTTGGTTTGACATATCCTCAGATGCATTGGATATGGCCATTCTTCTGCCAGTGTTTTAAGTTTTTTGGATTGGTTCTGGCTGGCTTTGGGCCTACAGTACAGCAGGGATATTGCATTTTTTGCAATGGCCATAGAAAAAACTACTAATCTATCTCCTCAAGGAGGTTTTTATCTTGGTGTGGGCCCTGCTTCCTAAATTATATGAATAGAAGCAGTCTTACACATATACAGATACTATATAATACATATATAGATGGCACATGAAAGTGCCTAGCATCTCTGAAAATCCAGTCCAGAACACATCTGGATTTGGGCCTTCAGATTTTAGGACAATTTTCAATATTTCAGCCAATCTGTAGATTAGATTAACTGAAAGTAAAATCCTGGCTTCACTAACAGCTACAATGTCATTGGATGAGAATGGTAAATTTGTCATCTGCCAAAAAAATTGTTGAAATGGACAGTAAACTTGCCTGTGTCCATTTTTGGGTGCTTAACTTGAGACATGTCAGACCTAATTTTCAGAAGTGTCAAGCCTTAGTACTTCACACAACGTCTCAAATTGGGCACCTAAAATTGAAGGGTGGCTTTGAAAGTTTTGGTTGTAGCAGTCATATATATATAGAAATGATGTACATTGGTTGATCTATACACGTGCCTCAATTCTACCTTGTTACAGTCAAGGAGTTATGGCAAGAAACAGCTCTCCAGAACAGTATCCATTGATCTGCTGTTGACTCAAAGACAAACCTTTTCCAGCTTATGAAATAAGCATATTCAAATCTGCCTCAACAGTATCTTATAAGGTTCAATGTTTGTAAAATGCTTTGAAATACTCTTCATTAAAAGTACTATATAAAGTCAAACTATAATTACAGTTTTATGTTATTGTTATAACTTCAAGGGACTTCCCACTCTTTTTGCCCTAGATTTACCAGCCTCTCCTTCAGACCTGTTGTTAACCTACTTTTGTAGGTTATACAACATTTAGGTTGTACATAAAAATGGTTACTGTAATTTGTTGCCAATAGAACTGCTGAAGGTGAGGTTCTAGAAAACTTTAATTATTTTACAGAAATGCATGTCGGAGACAGCGACCACTAGCTGATCACCTTCACCATCCACCATAAAGCAGGCAAGTCAGTCAGCAAAGTAGAAGTCCTCAACTTCAGGAAAGCTGACTTTGACAAGCTCAGGAGGCTTGTTAGAGAGGCCCTCAGGGGCCACAACCTGAAGGGGAGGTGAGTTCAGGAAGAGTGGTTGCTCCTCAAGGGAGCGATCCTGAAAGCACAAGCAATGTCTATCCCAGAGGAAAGGCAGCAAAAGGGCACAGCAGCCCCCTTGGCTCTGCAGGGAACCAGTGGACCTCCTGCGTCTAAAAAGAAAGGCCTATAATGGATGGAAGGCTAGATCTGCCCCAAAGGAGGAGTACTCTGCACGGTCAGACCTGTAGGGAGCGAACCAGGAAAGCCAAGGCTGCGACTGAATTCCAACTGGCTACATGTATCAAAGACAATAAAAAGTCCTTTCTTAGATATGTGGGGAGCCGGAGCAAAAGCAAGGGTAACGTTGGACCCCTGCTAAACCATATGGATCAACTGATAACTGACACCCAGGAAAAAGCCAACCTGCTCAACAGGTATTTTGCGTCGTTTTTTCACCAGCTCCAAGGGACGGCTCTGCCCAGTATGGTACGAGATGGCCAGGGCGAGGGAGAACTATTACCCTACATCAATGTTGACCATGTGAAGGAACACCTTAAGAGATTGGACACCTTTGAGTCAGTTGGCCCAGACAGCTTACACCCCAGGGTACTTAAGGAGCTGGCAAGCATCATAGCTCAGTTATTGGCACAGATCTTTGAGATCTCGTGGTGCTCAGGCAAAATGCCTGAGGATTGGAAGAAGGCCAATGCGGTACCTATTTTCAAGAAAGGGATGAAAGTAGATCCATGGAACTATAAGCCCATCAGCCTGACCTCCATCCCTGGGAAGATCTTGGAGAAAATCATCAAAGAGACCATTCTTGACAAACTGGCTGAAGGCAACTTCTTGAGGGATAGCCAGCATGGGTTTGTTGCAGGTAGGTCTTGCCTGACCAATCTCATCTCCTTCTACAACCAGGTGACATATCACCTGGACAAGGGAGAAGAGATTGACGTCATATATCTCGACTTTAAAAAAGCTTTTGATCTGTTATCCCACAATTCTCTTATAGAAAAACTGGCCAACTCTGGCCTTGGCTACATCACAGTCTGCTGGCTGGGGAATTGGCTTCAAGGTCAGACCCAGAGAGTGGTAGTTGATGGAAGTCAATCGTTGTGGTGCGCCGTGACCAGTGGCGTCCCCCAAGGCTCTGTCCTTGGGCCTATCCTTTTCAACATCTTCATTAATGATGTGGACATTGGT
>NW_005843186.1:0-3704 GCF_000455745.1 Alligator sinensis
AAGCGCGACACCGGGGGTAGGTACAAAAAACGAAGGTAAGAACCAAAAAAACGGGGCCTCGTTTCCGGAGGGACCCATTTCAGCGCAACACCGGGGCTAGGAACCAAAAAAATGGGCGTAGGATCCAAAAAAACAGGCCCGCGTTTCTGGGGGGAACCATTTAAGCGCGACACCGGGGGTGGGACCCAAAAAACAGGGGTAGGAACCAAAAAAATTGGACCTCGTTTCCGGGGGGACCATTTAAGCGCGACACCGTAGGTAAAAACCAAAAAAAGGGGGTAGGAACCAAAAAAACGGGCCCTCGTTTCCGGGGGAACCATTTAAGCGCCACACCGGGAGTAGGAACCAAAAAACGGGGGCAGGAACCAAAAAAATGGGCCCTCGTTTCCGGGGGGACCCATTTAAGCGCGACACCGGGGGTAGGAACCAAAAAACGGGGGTAGGAACCAAAAAACGGTGCCTCGTTTCCGGGGGGAACCATTTCAGCGCGACACCAGGGGGTAGGAACCAAAAAGCAGGGGTAGGAACCAAAAAAACGGGGCCTCGTTTCCAGGGGGACCCATTCAAGCGCGACACTGGGGGTAGGAACCAAAAAACGGGGGTAGGAAGCAAAAATCCACGGTCCCGTTTTTGGGGGGACACATTTAAGCACGACTCCGGGGGTAGGAACCAAAAAATGATGGTTGGAACCAAAAAGTCGGGGCCCCGTTTCCGTGGGGACCCATTTATGCGCGACATAGGGGGTAGGAACCAAAGAACGGGGGTAGGAACCAAAAATCCGCGGCCCAGTTTCCGGGGGGACCCATTTAAGTGCGATACCGGGGGAGAGAACCAAAAAGAGGGGGTAGGAACCAAAAAATCAGGGCCCCGTTTCCGGGGGGGACCTATTTAAGATCGACACCGAGGGTAGGAACAAAAAAACGGGGACGCGTTTCCGGGGGGACCCATTTAAGCACGACACCAGGGGTTGGAACGAAATAACGGGTGTAGGAACCAAAAATCTGGGGCCCCGTTTCCGGGGGCAACAATTTAAGAGTGCACCGGGGGTAGGAACTCAAAACCGGGGTAGGAATCCAGAAAACGGGGCCCCGTTTCCGGGTGCACACATTTAAGCACAGCACTACCCTTTTTTGGTTCCTAACCCCGTTTTTGGGTTCCTACCCCCCCCGGTGTCGCGCTGAAATATGTCCCCCAGGAAACGGGGCCGCGGAATTTTGGTTCCTAACCCCTGTTTTTTGGTTCCTACCCCTGGTGTCGCGCTTAAATGGGTCCCACCAGAAACAGGCCCGTTTTTTTGGTTCCTACTCCCGTTTTTTGGTTCCTACCCCTGGTGTCACGCTTCAATGGGCCCCCCTGGAAACGGGGCCCCGTTTTTTTGGTTCCTACCCCTGTTTTTTGGTTTCTACCCCCGGTGTCGCACTTAAATGGGTCACCCCGGAAACAGGGCCCCGGTTTTTTGGTTCCTACCCCCGGTGTCGCGCTTACATGGGTCCCCCTGGAAACGAGGCCAAGGTTTTTTGGTTCGTACCCCCGTTTTTTCATTCCTACACCCGGTGTCGCGCTTAAATGAGTCCCCCCGGAAACGGGGCCCGGGTTTTTTGGTTCCTACCCCCGTTTTTTGGTTCCTACATACGGTGTTGCGCTTAAATGGGTCTCCCCGGAAATGGGGCCAAAGTTTTTTGGTTCCTACCCCTGATTTTCGGTTCCTATCCCCAGTGACGCGCTTAAATGGGTCCCCCCGGAAATGGGGCCCCAGTTTTTTGGTTCCTACCCACGTTTTTTGGATCCTAGACCCGGTGTCGTGCTTAATGGGTCCCCCCGGAAACGGGGCGCCCGTTGTTTGGTTCCTACACCCGTTTTTTGGTTCCTACCCCCGGTGACGCGCTTAAATGGGTCCCCCCGGAAATGGGGCCCCAGTTTTTTGGTTCCTACCCACGTTTTTTGGATCCTAGACCCGGTGTCGTGCTTAAATGGGTCCCCCCGTTAATGGGGCCCCGGTTTTTTTGGTTCCTACCCCCGTTTATTGGTTCCTACCCCCGGTGTCGCCCTTAAAAGTGTCCCACCGGAAACGGTGCCCAGTTTTTTGGTTCCTGCACCCGTTTTTTGGTTCCTACCCCGATGTCGTGATTAAATGGGTCCACCAGGAAACAGGGCCCTGGTTTTTTGGTTCCTACCTCCGTTTTTCGGTTCCTACTCCCTGTGTCGCGCTTAAATGTGTCCCCCCGGAAACGGGGACCCGTTTTTTTGGTTTCTACCCCAGTTTCTTCGTTCTTACACCGGTGTCACGGTTAAATGTGTCCCCCCGGAAACGGGGCCCCGGTTTTTTGGTTCCTACTCCCCTTTTTGGGTTTCTACCCCTGGTGTCGCGCTTAAATGGGTCCCACCAGAAATGGGGCCCAGGTTTTTTGGTTTCTACCACCGCTGTCGCGCTTAAATGGGTTCCCCCGGGAAAGGGACACATTTTTTTGGTTCCTACTCCCGTTTTTTGGTTCCTACCCCCAGTGTCGCGATTAAATGGGCCCCCCTGGAAACGAGGCCCCGTTTTTTTGGGTCCTACCCCAGATTTTGAGTTCCTAACCGCAGTTTCGCGCTTGAATGGGTCCCCCCGGAAACGGGGCCGTGTTTTTTTAGTTCCTAGCCCCGTTTTTGGGTATCCACCCCCCCCGGTGTCGCACTTAAATGGGTCCCCCCGGAAACGGGGCCCCAGTTTTTTGATTCCTAGCCCTGTTTTTTGGTTCCTACCCCCGGTGTCGCACTTAAATGGGTCCCCCCGGGGTCCCCCCGGAAACGGGGCCCCGTTTTTTTCGTTCCTACCCCCGTTTTGGGGTATCCCCCCCCCCCGGTGTCGTGCTTAAATGGGTCCCCGCGGAAACGGGGTCGCAGATTTTTGGTTCCTACCCCCATTTTTTTGTTCCTACCCCCCGGTGTCGCGCTTAAATGTCCCCCCCGGAAACGGGTCCCCGGTTTTTTGTTTCCTACCCCCGTTTTTTGGTTCCTACCCCTGGTGTCACGCTTAAATGGGTCCCACCAGAAATGGGGCCCTGGTTTTTTGGTTCCTACCACCGCTGTCGCGCTTAAATGGGTGCCCCCGGGAACGGGCCACTTTTTTTGGTTCCTACTCCCGTTTTTTTGGTTCCTACCCCCGGTGTCGCGATTAAATGGGCTCCCCTGGAAACGAGGCCCCGTTTTTTTGGGTCCTACCCCCGTTTTTGAGTTCCTAACCCCGGTTTCGCGCTTGAATGGGTCCCCTAGGAAACGGGGCCGCGTTTTTTTCGTTCCTATCCCCGCTTTTGGGTATCCACCCCCCCCCGGTGTCGTGCTTAAATGGGTCCCCCCCGGAAATGGGGCCCCGGTTTTTTGTATCCTACCCCCGTTTTTTGGTTCCCACCCCCGGTGTCGTGCTTAAATGGGTCCCCGCGGAAACGGGGTCGCAGATTTTTGGTTCCTACCCCCATTTTTTTGTTCCTACCCCCCGGTGTCGCGCTTAAATGTCCCCCCCGGAAACGGGTCCCCGGTTTTTTGTTTCCTACCCCCGTTTTTTGGTTCCTACCCCTGGTGTCACGCTTAAATGGGTCCCACCAGAAATGGGGCCCTGGTTTTTTGGTTCCTACCACCGCTGTCGCGCTTAAATGGGTGCCCCCGGGAACGGGCCACTTTTTTTGGTTCCTACTCCCGTTTTTTTGGTTCCTACCCCCGGTGTCGCG
>NW_005843186.1:4164-39193 GCF_000455745.1 Alligator sinensis
TCCTACCCCCGGTGTCGCGCTTAAGTGGGTCCCCCCGGAAACTGGGCCCCGGTTTTTTTGTTTCCTACCCCCAGTGTCGCTCTGAAATGGGTCCCCCCAGGGACGGGGCCCCATTTTTTGTGTTCTTGCCCCCGTTTTTTGGATCCTACCCCCGGTGTCGCGCTTAAGTGGGTCCCCCCGGAAACTGGGCCCCGGTTTTTTGGTTCCTACCATTTTTTGGTTTCTACACTGGGTGTCGCGCTGAAATGGGTCCCCCCGGAAACGGGGCCCCGGTTTTTTGGTTCCTACCGTTTTTTGGTTCCTACACTGGGTGTCGCGGTTAAATGGGTCCCCCCGGAAACAGGGCCCAGATTTTTTGGTTCCTACCCCCGTTTTGAGTTCCTACCCCCGGTGTCGCTCTGAAATGGGTCCCCCCGGAGACGGGGCCCCGTTTTTTGTGTTCCTACCCCCGTTTTTTGGATCCTACCCCCGGTGTCGCGCTTAAGAGGGTCCCCCCGGAAACGGAGTCCAGATTTAGTCAGCACCTGCTGACTAAATCAGGACTCCAAATCGGCTACAGAGATCATAATACTGATGACCCTAGAACAGTTCTATGCCATCTTCCCAGTAGAAGCCCAGAGGTGGGTGCATCACCATGGGGTAGCCAGCTTAGAGGAAGACACCTGGAAAATAGAGGACTTCATGGGGGTAGAAGTAGACTGTCAGGATCCCTGAGGAAGCCAGCCACTTACAGACCTGAGAAAGCCAAGACTACAGGGAAAACAGGCTGGGTCTCTAAGATCCCTGGTAGGGCATTGCCTCCATTTCCTCTGAGACCTGAGCCGGGGGAGGGTCCTTGAGTGACCCCTCCAGAGAAGAAAGCAACCTGAGACATCCCCACAGCCCAGGAGGAGAAAGTGAGGCTCAGATTACTTGTTTTCAATGTGGAGAGAAGGGCCATTGATATCAGACCCACAATCTATCTGTGGGTAGTTATATTCATGCTTTTGTCTTGGAGGCAAGGCAGGAGAGCCCAGACCTAAGGGGATATGTGATCCCCTTAAAATAGAGAATCTCCATATAGTGGGGCTGACTCAGGATCTGGACAGGCCTTTTGTCCATGAGCAATCTGTGAATCCAGCAGACATCCCAGTAAGTCAATGTGTGTATGTCATGTGCATTCATGGGGATACTCAACCCTACCCTATAATCTGACTAAGACTGACCACTGGGCGACAGGAAGGTAATGCGAGTTGTGGTGGCCAGCCCTGTGGTGGTGAGGTGAGATTGGGACTTGATGGCCAAGTTGATACAGTTGGCCTGAAGAGTGGATACAAATCAGGCTGACCCCAATCTCAGAGAACCAGAACTGAGGGAGATACTTCCCTTTTCAGATCCTGAGCTCTTTGGACCTTGACCCAGGTCATGCCAAGAGCATTGGCAAGTCAGGCAGGAGGCCCTCACCAGTGAGAGGAAATGGTCAGGGAAAGGGGTCAGAGTTCAATATAATCTGGACCCCCCTCCAAAGGATGCAGAGGGTTAGGGAACCTCAGGCAAGCGGACTGGATCAGGTAGCAGGCGGCCAGGATTTCATTCATGACCAAAGGGAAGACCCAGTATATGCCCTTCTGGATGGACAACTGAGTCAGGCCAATGGGAGCCATAGTGGATGCAAGCTTAACAGCCCAGGACCCCCATTTTGAGTTGTAGGGAGACCACTTGAGGATGGTGTCCAAAGATAAGATCACAGGGGCCTGGCAGTCCCAACTATTAGTCCCAAAGCCGTACCGCAACCAGGTTTTGAAGCTGGTACATGATGTACCATTGGTGGGGGGAAAATGTGGGGGTGCAAAATACTTTGGGTCGAGTGCTAGTGAGGTTTGTTTTGAGTTTTTTTGACCTGAGGTATACCAGAAAAATCAAGGGCTATCGTGCATCCTGCTCTGAGTGCTGCTGGTTGCTTCCCAGCTCATTTGTAAGGCCCCACTGGTACCCATCCAATTGGTCACCATACTTTGGGTCAGTGTGGACTTGTAGGACTGCTGAAGCCCAATTCAAGGGGATCCAAGTTCATCCTAGTCCTGACCTACTTTACCATGCACTACCAGTGGTCCACTCGGTTTCGGCACAAACAGTGGTCTCTGAGCTACTATGTATATTCTTTCAGGTGGGCAATCTTAGAGGGGTTTTAACAGACCAGGGCACAGCCTTCATGTCCCAGTTACTGCAAGAGGTCTTGGGCTTATTTAAAGTCCAATCAGGAAAGACTTCAGTATACCATTCTGTAACAGGGAACACAAGCCTTTTTACTGGTCAGGGAGCAGAATGAAGAGAAAGTTGCCAGGAAAATGGGGCTAGAGCCCCTTTAAGAGTCACTGGAGCCAGGAAGAACCAAGGACTGCTAAGGATAGGAGCCTCCAGGGGAGGGAGGTGATTAAGATCTAGGTAGCAGCCAGTGAAAATAAAAGGGGAACAAGAAGCAACAGGAGGGGTAGAAGCTTGTGAGGAGTAAGAGAGGGGTTCCATGTATTCCAAACTTCTGAAGATGCAGCAGACCAGCTGTGCAGAGGAGACCGGCCCAGCACTTGGATGATTGCATCCTGCAATGATAAGACAGAGAAAAATTTGAAAAGTCGTTGCAGACTGAGCCAGAGAAGCTGCTTGTTGGTGAGAGCCTGAGAGCAGCCAAAAGGGGAAGGCTGTGAGTAGAACAGGAAGACTTCAAGACAGGGTGAGAGACTGTTAAAGACACAATATCCTTGTCAAAGCGTGGGACTAATGAACTGTTAAATCACAGGTTGCAATAGGAGACTGGGTAAATGGCTAACACTGGTGTCTCAGCCAACTCTAGCATTAAACATATAAAAATCAGTTACTCCAGGACTGAACGGCCAGGGGAATACAGGTGCCAGTCAAAACAAAGGAAGGTGGAACAAGGGGAATAGGAGAGCCTGTAAGTGGGACACAGCAGCAACATAGAGGAAGAACCAGCTGTCTGTAACTGCCTCTAATTCAAGAACTCCTCAATAACATCAAGGCCTGGCAGGGAACAGTGCAGGCAGAGGGTGGACTGGAGGTGTGATACGACGCATATTCCAGGACTTGAAGCGCAAGTAGAACGTCATGGCGGGGCATTTTATGCATCTCCCTTGGATGGATTAGTCTAAAGTTTTAATCAAACACTGAAATGTGTATCAAAGAAGCTTTGAAATTGGGACCAATTATTACCATACTTGTTGCTCACCGTTCAAGAGTTTCCACAGTCCTCCATGGGCTTTTCGCCCTTTGAATTGGTGTATGGGAGGCAGCCCCAGGGCATGTTAGTCCTCTTGAAATCGCAGCCTTTGTAATACCCTGGGGACTCTACTACTTCAGAACTCTACCTTTTGGTCTACAAGGAGTCCTGGCAACCTTCAAGTGTCTAACAGATGTAGCATGCTTACTTTTTCGAAGCTTGGGTTGAGTCCCAGTTTGCTGTTTGATTGATGGAGCCCATTCACCAATCCAGAGGCAGCACAAGGGAAGCAATGCTCCACCCTTTTCCGAAGGGAGGGGGCAAGAAGCAGCTGGACCTGAATTGGAACTGCACTAGCCAGGTCCGGAGAACTTACGGGATAGAGCCCCTGAAGAGTATAAAAGGGGAGTGTGCTCAGCAGGCTGGAGAGAGACGACGAGGGATGGTGAGGAGGGAGGAGCTCCAGAGACAGCCGTCTTCGGGACCCTGCTTGAGCTTCAGCAGTGCGCAAATTGGCACATGGGGATCAGGCTCTAGGAGCCGCTCGAGGCAGCTTGAGCCTGTGAACCCAGCAAGTGGCTGAGCAGTCGGTGTGCAGATCAGCACACTGAGAGCTGACCCTAGGAGCAGCTCATGGTTGCTCAGGCCCCGCACGGGGTGCAGATCAGCATATGGAGAACTGCCTTGGAAGCAGCTCATGGCTGCTCATGTTAGCCCCGGCCCAAGGCTGAGTGATCGGAGCCCCGCAGTGTGGCTCCACCTTTAACTAAGAGTCCCGATTCCCAGACCAGGCCCCGGGAAAGGGGAAAACCCCTGGTGTGAGACGGGGAATCGGAGCCTGCAAGGGCTTGGCTCCAGCAAGAGAGAGAGTGCCCTAGGTGCTCAGTGGAGGGTGTCAGGCTGTCGAGGAGAGCCAGAGGCACCGCTGGGGAGAGGAACTTGCGGGATTGGCCACCGGGGATAAGCCTTGACTTCTCCAGAGAGGAAGTGTGAGTTAATGGGGAAGCGGGCCCCACAGGGGAAGCTGACATGGGTGAGGAGGGTCTGCCGCCTCCACCCTCCATTGCAGGAGGGGTGTGTCCACATCCCAGGGCCCTAAAGGGGAGGGGCTTCAGGGAAACCTCTCAGGGAGGTGCTGAGTGCACTCCCTATTTTGAGGTTGTCATGTTAAGGGCTATATAGCTAGGGGTATTCTTTAAGGGGTTTTATACAATTTCTGTGTTTTAATGCCTCAATGTGTATATTGGTATTGTTACTGGTACTGAAGGTTTAAAGAAATATTATGGTTAAGTTACTTGGGTTATATAGGTTAATATCCCTATGTGTTAATTGTGTTGTATAGGTTATAAATTATTTGGTTTATATTTGGTATTATGTGAATTATGGAGTATGCATATATGTTAAGCCTTGTAAATATTCTGTTTTATATTAAGTATCTGTATTTATTCTTGTAATAAATTGTACATAAATTGTATTTGGTTTTGGCCTAGCTCTATAGAGAGGGAAGCCACTCTAGTAGCTGACCCCTTCCTCAGCACCCTGCCTGACCACCACCACTGCCATTAGAAGACAGGGCACACTCCCCGGGTGTTCCCAGGCTACATAGACAAAGTATTCCGCATACTCCAGGCATATCTGGGTAACGTTGTAATATTTGCCAACACATGGACAGACTACCTTCAGTGGCTGAGAGAGGTGCTATGGTTGATATAAGCAGTTGGTCTTGTAGCCAAACCAGCTAAATGTCACTGGGGTACATGGAGACTAGATATCTGTGATAAATCCTTGGCAAAAGCAAAATCAGGCTCCTAACTGACAAAATAAAGGCCTTGGTAGAATCACCATTGCCAACAACTAAAAAGCAGGTTAACTCATTCCTGGGTGTGGCAAGCTACTGCTGATTCATCCCACAGTTTGCTGCCATTGGAGCACTGCTAATTGACCTGTGATGGAACGGAGCACTGTAAGAGATCCAGTGGTCACCCAAATGTGAGGTAGCATTTGAGACACAGTAAAATAGCTACTGTGCAGAAAAACAGCACCAGTCCTGCCCAGCCCGAACTTAACAAAAGAATTTATATTGCTGACAGATATCTCGGAGCAAGGCCTAGGAGCAGTTATCTCCCAAGAATTTGAGGAGGGAGAACACCCATTCTGTATCTCAGCAGGAAGCTCCTTCCCCAGAAGCAAAAGTATGCTGACAGAAATTGGGAGGGAGGATGTGTAACAAGGTGCACAATTCAAGGGCTTGAGCCCAGCTGCAGGGGGTTAGGGGAATAGCTTGCCTGCCTAGGAGCATTGGGCCAGCTGACATTGATGACTGGCTGTCCTTAGAAGAAGGTAAAAGCTACCAGGGAGAGAGAGGGGGAGAGGCTGGTATGCTAAGGGAAAAGCACAGGGCCTGGGTTACCTCTCTCTAAGTCTCAAGAAAGACTAGAGCAGGGGTTGGCAACCCCTGGCACGCGTGCCAAGCGTGCGATGCAAGGCCATTTTGTGTGACATGCCGCAGCCAGCCCCGGCTCCGAGTAGTTGCTGCCAGCGACAGAGCCCGGGCTGCTCCCAGCAGGGCTTGCAGCCTCCCAGCTGCCTGCAGGGAGCAGCCCGGGATCCCGGCTGGCAGCAGCTCCCCAGGGCTGGAGCTGGCTGCAGCATCAGCTCTGCACCGGCACGTACAGGTGCACCTCGGAGCAGGCGGTGGGGGAGGGATGTGAGGCAGCGTAGCCCCCCCGTCTCTCCCCCGCTCCCAGCAAGGAGGTGATAAGCCGGCACAGCTGTTTGCACTCTGCCCGCTGCTTGCTGCAGCTGCCCAGAGCCCAGGCTGGCTACAAACAGCTGTGCCGGGCTCATCCACTCTGAGCCAGGAGCTGAGGAGAGACCAGGGCTGTGCTGCCTCAGGCCCCTCCCCCACCGCCCACTCCAAAGCATGCCTGCACACACTGGTGCAGAGATGATGCTGGAGCCCGGCACAGCTGTTTGGAGCCTCCCGGCTGCAGCCAGCCCCGGCTCTGGGGAGCTACTGCCAGGTGGAATCCTGGGCTGCTCCCAGCAAGCAGCTGGGACACTGCAAGCCCTGCTGGGAGCAGCCTGGGCTCCAGCAGCTACCCAGAGCCGGGGTAGCTGCTGGCAGCCACACAGCCCGACCAAAAAACATTGCCTACCCCTGGACTAGAGGTTTTACTTTTTGTTTTTTGCACGTTAATTTATGTTGTTGCTTGCTTTGTTTGCTTCCACATGTAAAATAAGAGGAACCAAGCCTAACTGGCTTTCATAAGGAAGCTGCTTTCTGAGTCGGGCTAACAGGGCTAACCCACTATAATGTTGTAATGGCCAACAGTGTAATCAGGTTCAAAAGAGTATAAGGTAAATTCATATATTCATCATTGGGTATTAAACATGATAGTATATCTTCATCCTGTGAACTAGGACTGCTTAGGCCTCTAAGTGCTGGAAGCTTTAAGAGGAAAAGGGGAAGAGTGCAAATCAGTTTGGCTAGGCTCTGCATAAATACTCTTCCCTTTAACATTTGCTTTGTGCCACTGTGAGATTCAGAACATTGGGCTAGGGTATCACATCTCTTGTATTGGTGAATTGGGTGAAGAGCTGTGATTTTTTTTTTTTTTTTTGACTGACATAACTATGCTGGCAGAAGCCTTGCAACTTTCATCAAAATTAGCTTATTTTACTTGGGGGCAAGTTTGGAATAGGCTATGCTGGCTGTGTTTTGCCAGTGCAGTATACTAGCATGGGTATAGCTATACCAGCAGAATGCACCTAGTGCAGACGGGACTGAAATTTTAACCCCTTCTCTAAGGGTTCACACATGACAGTAAGTTAGGAGGGGGTGGGGCCTTACCGCACACCAATTGCTCTGTGACAGTTGTCTGTGTGCATGCTCTTACCTTGTGGTAAATGGGTAGTAAGTCCTAGAAGCTTACCCGTCTTTCTTTGAGGGTTACTCTGAGGCGATCCCTTCATGGTAGGCTGAGGTATACTGGCTGGAGATGAGAAAATAAGCTTTTCCTCACTCTATGAAAAAGCACAGTACTGCAGGACTATTAAACTGGGACCTTTGGGAAGCACTAAAAATAAATACAAGGGGGAAAACAGCGAGATGATTTAAAGATGGTCACTCTCAGCAAAGATGCAATGACCTGAATTGGAAAATACCATTGAAAAGAATATTCTGTATTTGATGGAATTATTTAGTCATTCTATAGAAATCTGTAATGGCAATATATGATTCTCTATTACATCTTAGAGTTGTAGCTTAACTGTGATGAAACCCTTTTAAATTACTTAGAGCCCTATTGACTTAACTTTTATTACACACTGAAGAATTTTACCAGAAAGGAAGCGAGAAATGGGGAAATAAATCTCTCTCATATGCCTTTATATGTAATTAAATTAAACAATTTAATGTTTAATATTGATTTGGTTAAAACACCTATTCCTTATGCAGCTTATATGAGAGAAGATGGCAACAGTAAAGATTCCATTCAAGCTCTGAGAGACGCTCTGGTTCTAGCTCATTTTAATTAGTATGTACATTGCAAAGTGAAGTCCTGGTGTATATTGTTTCTGCCCTTTACATTGTATTTGAATAGTTTTGGAATTAAATTCAGTCTTGTTTTTCCATCCCTAGGAGTCAGGGACACATCTGTTTTATGGTAACTCTAGCATTTGGACTTCAGAGAACTAAGCTAAGCAGTAGGGCTGTGCGAAGCTTCGGTTGCTGATTCGATTCGTCGACCAAATCTCTGAATCCAAACTGAATCAGGAGACCCTTTAATCTCTCCGCATCAAATCGGAACCCTCCGAATCGATTCGGAGATCTGATGATTCAGACACAGCTTTAAATGTTTTTTTCTACATACCTCAAGGTACCAGGTGGCTCATGAATGCTGAAATGGTGGGGCAGATGGAGTGTTCCACAGAAGCACGGGGGGTCCCCAAAGCGCTTGGCAGGGGGCCCTCCTTTCCAACTCAGTGACTCGTGCCTCCTGGGTCTGGGGGAGGCACCTAGGGTTCCTCCACAGCCAATCGCCGAGCCGGGGTCCCCTGCACACTTGGAAGTGGACCGAAAGTACTTCCGGGCCCGCCACTTAGCACACAGGGGGCCCCCCCTGCGCTCCTGTGGGACGTGCCATCTGCCACACCATCACAGTGTTCATGAGACGTGCCTGGTACCTCAAGGTATGTAGAAAAAACATTTACAGCTGTGTCTATGGCCAAATTGCTGATTACCCAAATCAGCATTGAATCTTCAGATTCGGATTCAGCCAAATCTAATCGGGACAGTGATCCGAATCAACGAATCGAATCACTGTCCCCCAATTTGGGCTGAATCCGAATTGATTACAGCCCGCTTTGCACACCCCTACTAGGCAGCTTGCCTGGACTCTCATATTATGCTCATTACATAGGGAAAATTGGGAACAATATATCCTGATCTGATCATACGGGATAAGGATAGGTAGGTTTCCTTTACATTTAAAAATAATGCAGGGGAGCAAAGCATTTATTTGATGGACAGAAGGGAAAGGTAAGTGGTGCCCAAGGTCTCCTCAAGCACCAAAGTACTGGAGGTGTAAAAGGTCATCAGTTGTCATGCTTCATCTTCCTTGCTAACTGGTGATTTCAGGTAAGCTGAAGGTCATGGGGCATCAACCTGTTTCATGATGCCACTCAAATTTAAGTATCTTGACTGTAAAGGTATAAATAGTAAGTCAGGAAGGGGAGCAGAATAGAGCAAAGCTGGAAAGGTAAAAGCACCACAGAAAAAGCTCTCGCTCTGGACTATGTAACCAAGGCAAGGTAGTGGATTGTCATCAAGTAAATGGAAAAACGTGCTAAGTGTAGCAAATATCCTAGCGCAAGAACAAGTGGCAGCAGAGGGGGATCGTGCACTACCTTCTTTGCAGCAATCTCTTGCAGTCAAGGATCATTGTCTTACCTGTGGGTCAGAAGATGGCTGCTGAGGCTGATCTGGAATCAACACACTATTGCAACTCGAGCACATGTTTTTGTGCAAGGTTGGTGGCTCTGGATTCTTGATTTGGTCCACAAAACACTGTTTCTGTCACTCCCACATTTCCATCTTCTGTTGTTGTCATAAGGCTTCAAAGTAGCAGGATCTTTGCAGCAGACTCTTCCTCCATTTTGGGCAATCCCAGGCAACAGGCTTTCACAAACTGATGTCAATGTTGCATTTTTTTTTTCAAGATGGTCTTGAGAACATTCTTATAAGTGCTTTCTCTGCCCTGCTCCTCAGCATGGGTCTTGACTGAGCTGGGAGAATAAAACTTGCTTTAGGAGTCTGAAGTTGGACATCTGGATGATGGGGCCAGCCCTGTGAAGTTGATGTCAAATGATCATCACCTCAAAGCTTGTGGTGTTTGCTTGTGAGACGATGCTAATGTTGGTGTTTCTATCTTCACACTGGATTCAAAGCATCTTCCACAGGCAGCATTGATGGTACATCTCCAATTGTCTTGGTTTAAGGTTGCGTTCTGTCAAGAACTATGTGGAAGCTGATGTGCAGCAGCTTCTCTATGATAAAAGAAATCATGCACCAGCATCCTCCATGAAAACCACTTTTCTCACATTAGCACTGAGTACTGGGAAAGAAAGGACTGTTCTTCTCCTTCCTAAAGCACATATATCCTGACCTAACAATTGCTGCTTTTCCACAAAGTGCCTATTCTGAGGGGTCCAGCATTATTATTATGGCAGAATTATGAAGGCAGCAGCTCCCAATTACCAGCTCTCTAGAATTATTACTAGATCAGTCTGGTGAAGACTACAAGTGGAAATGATAGGAAAATCTAATAATAAGATGAATTTTGCCCTTTCTATACTTCTGTTTCCCCACTAGAATCCACACAGTTGTGAAGCTGTAACAGAGGACAGAATTTGGTGCTGTGGTATTACAGTGGGCAGGGATCATCCTCTTGTTATGGCAAACAGTGAGATTAAGCAGTCAGCCAAGATCTCTAATGGGTCCCTGAGGTACTACCACAACACAAATAGAATAATGATAATTAAGTAAGCCACTGTATTTTGAAAGGAAAGAGAGAAAATAATTGCATAAGGAAAACGTAAGTTTTTGTGTAAACCTATTATCACTGTTTATATTGTTCTTAATTTATCATAGTTAATTTTTTATTGTATGGTTTTAATATTTTTTCAGGTCTCCTTATTTTTATTGGAAAAACAAGGCTCTGAGGTAAAGACAAAATGCCTAAAATGCCTGCCTGCATGCCAAAACTCACCAAGGTGGTGACATATCACAAATTGTGGGCTGTGTTCATTATCACCTTTCAGTTCCTGTGTTTTGTCTACATAATGTTCTACTGGAGAATCACTGAGGATACCAACAAGAGTCAGCTGTATGACTTAATTCTGGAAGTGAACTGCCATCACTTTGTACCTTCTCCTCCATCTGTTTCTGTCAGTCCATCTCCAACACCAGGGAATATATTCTTCGTGGAGACCTCAGAACGTATCAACCCACATTTTCTTTTTGTGTGCTCTGTTGAATCAGCAGCCAGGGCTCACCCTGACACCAAAGTTATCATCCTTATGAAGGGCTTAGCAGATAAAAAATTTTCCCAACCAAAACACTGGGGGTTATCCCTACTGAGCTGCTTCCCCAATGTGGAAATTCGGCCATTGGACTTAGATGATCTGTTTTCAGGTACACCTCTGGCTGACTGGTACTCACAGGCCCAACACAGGTGGGAACCTTATTTCTTAGCCGTCCTTTCTGATCTCTGTAGAATTGCAATTATGTGGAAATTTGGCGGTATCTACTTAGACAAAGACTTAATAGTCCTTAAAAACTTAGGGAACCTCACTAATGTATTTGGCATCCAGTCCAAATATATACTGAATGGAGCCTTCCTTTCCTTTGAACCCAACCACAAGTTCACAGAGCTCTGCATGAAGGACTATGTGGACCATTACAATAGCTGGATATGGGGCCACCAGGGACCACAGCTTCTTTCCCGTGTTTTCAAGAAGTGGTGTTCCATCAGGAGTCTCCAGAGCAGTAAAGGCTGCAAAGGTGTCAGCACCCTTCCTCAAGAAGCCTTTTATCCTATTCACTGGCAGGACTGGAAGAAGTACTTTGAAGAAGTCAGTTCTTCAGAGTTTCAGAAACTCTTCCAAAACAGCTATGCAGCACATATTTGGAATAAAAAGAGTCAGGGGACCAGGTTTGAGGTCACCTCCAAAGCTCTGCTGGCTCAGCTGCACTCACGCTATTGCCCTTCTACATATTGGATGATGAAGACTTATTTGTGAAAGACATTCACCTGATGGTCACATGACCACCCAAGAGCAGCAGCTAGAAACATTTGTCCTTCCTAGCAAAAATGTGTTTTTGAAAGCACTAGTGCCTCAATGAAATCTGTCACTAAGTTGTGTGGTACAAAGAAGGTTAAAGATGCATACAGGACAGGCTGAATGTAGGTTGAACACTGGGGAAGCTCTGAGCAGCACTGAGCTTGTTTTCCTTACTTGACTCTTTGAAGTTGTAACAGAATCATGCGCCCAGGGGTCACCATGTTGTCTACCGGTGGCCAAGTGGCTCCTACCTACTCAGGCTCCCTGGATACTCTTCTTTCTTTTACCTGCCAAACCTTGATGTCATCAACTCTCATATGAAAAGGAAGGTGGTCCCAGGTTATGCTCTTGCCCTTCTTTCAGATGGCTCACCCCTCTTGGACCCTGCAGTTTCCAAGCACACCTCTCAAGAGCTAAGCAAGCCTTCCAGGCCCATCCAGACCTTAAGGTCTCTGTTGCCTCAAAGGCTAAATTTGTGAGCTCCTTCCACCCCTTTAGCCATGCCCATGCCTTGCAGCTGCTACCCATTATCACCTCATTAGGCCACTTCAAGGCCAATGTATCCTTGTTGGGGTGTCTGCTTTCCAGCTCCAACCGCTCTCATCTATATGGGTGCCTCCCAGCTTAGGTCACTATGTTGAACCCCCAGACCTGATCTTGCCCCCTCAGGTCCTTGGCCCCTGGCCCTTGTTGTAGCCCAAGAAAGGCAGAGACAGCTCGCACCCTGCCCCCCAGTAGGTCCAAGCTTGGTGCTTCCCTGGCACCCCAGGAGCTCTGGTCCTGTCAGCACCTTGAGCCTGACCCTTGGCAGTGCTCAAAGCAGTCATGCACACCTCGGGTACCAATGGGACCTCCATCTCTCCCCTTTCTAGTCCCATCCAGTATACTGGTCTGAATCAAAATATAAGCCTCTTGGCTGCAACAAAACCCTGTGCTCACTGGCCATACCGAACTCTATTCTGCATCCTGGCTCCCCACATGGATTCCTTGCCTGTAGCCCCCCATGGCAGCAATATTCCAGGCCTTTAGGCTGCCATGGCCTTCTGGCTGCAGAGCTCTTCACCTTTCAGCCTCCTGGGGCAGACTCCCCTCTTGGCTCAAGACTTTTATGCCTCCCAAGCTCCACCCCCTTCCAGTCAGTGCCATAATAGCTTTTCTGAATGCAGGGCTATTTATTAACTCCTGCCTTGCTAGCTGCCTTTGTCTGGTTCACCAAAATTCTTCCCTTAAAGAGCCCATTCCATTCCCCCATAACAGGGTAAGAATTCCCTGTTACAAAGGTCCTGAATTCTGTTCTAAGGTCCCTTTCCACTGCTCTGGTTGCATAAAGGGACTCAGTAGCATAACAAAGGGGGCCAACTGGGGCACTTGTCCTAGTCCTAGGCACCAACCATAGTGGGGGGGGGGGGGGGGGGGAAAACAAAAAGCGGGGGGCGTGTGGACTGGCTGCCGCCACACTGTCCACAACACAGTCAGTGACACTGCCCCACTCATGCATAACTGCATCCAGGGTGCCAAGACATCACATTATGCTTCTATAGGGGCCTCAAGCTAGGAATAAACATTGTATCACTCCAACAGTGTAGAGAATCCATAGAATAAGAGTAAGGTCTCATTTTACCATCTAAATCATGCTAGAAGTGTGCTACATGGCAGATCCTTTAATTTTGCTATTTTCACTATGTGCCACCTCCTTCCTGCGCTCCACCACTGACTGGCCAAGGGACCTGGGTGGCCCAACCACTTGCCACTTGCTCCTGATCCGCTGCAGCTTTTGCTTCCCAGGGGATCAGGAGCAAGCGCTGTAGCCACCGCGGCAACCAGGGTCCCTCTGCAAATCAGTGGGGGTGGGTGGTGCGCAGTGAGAAGAGCAAGATTAAAGGAGCCGCTGCTAAGTGTACGATTTAGGCTAATCCCTAATCATAATGGTTTAAAGGGCCGTTAGTATAAAAATGACTTTGGCCTCAGGGTTCCTGCTTAATTTTCGTGAATTCTCAAAAACAAGTGAGGCCTAAAGCAGGGAGAAGAGAACAGGGAAAATGAATTGAAGACAGATCAAAGGAGGGTCAAAGAGCTGGTAAGAGAAGGGAAACACAGAAAAGAGAGAAGAGGAAAGGGCAATTTTCTTTAATTATCTTGATAGCCACCTAGAAATATGTGTGCTGCACAGCAGCTTCTTTAATCTTGGTATTTTCGCTACAAGCACCCTCCTTCCTCTCTCCCCACCACTGATTGGTCAAGGAACCCTGGTGGGCAATTATTTGATAGCTATCTACAAAGACGTCAAGGGAGAACACCAGGATCTAGGAGAAGAACCTTTCAGAAAAGCCCCCTCCAGGAAGATGCGGACCAATGGACACAAGCTACTCGAGGAAAAGTTTCAGCTGGACATAAGGAAAAACTCCTTTTCCATACGGGTAATTAGAATCTGGAAGACACTTCTGGCAGAGATGGTACAGGTGGTAAGAGGAGGCTGGACAAATACCTCATTTGAGCCCAATTATCTCCTGCCCATGGCAGGGGACTGGACTTGATGATCTTACAGGTCTCTTCTAGTCCTTCTTTTGATGATTCTCTCTCCTCCTAGAAACCAGGTGATAAATTAACTTTCACATGTTCCAGGTTTTTTTTTGGGGGGGGGGGGGTGTTTTGTTTTGTTTTTTTACCAACAGTAAAAACTGTTCAATGTAAACAGGGAACTAAAGGGTGTCCTTTCTCATCAAATGCTGATGTCAGCTCTTACTAAATGCTGCTGGCTACCTTGGGCAAATGCCGTTGATTATAGAGTGACTTCTGGATAAGTAAGGATTTCAGGATTTGGCCAAAGTTGTTTCAGTTAAGCTAAGTTCAGTTAAGTTGTTTCAGTTTATATTAAAAGATGGCTGGAATTAATGTTCTATGAAGACACAGGCCATAGAATTTTCCAAGTGAAGTCTTATCTCTCCTGTAATGTGAAAGCAGAGAAATGCCAGTTTGTCTGACTGGAGTTGTCCATGAGTATGTGCGAGTGAACATATACATACAGACATTCTATTCAGTGCCTAGTGTGTGTCCTTCTCCCCTCCATCACTGTAGATGCCGACTACTTGTTCTCACAGTAGTCCTATGAAGCAAGGAATATAAAGATAGGGAACCAAGGCCTACAGGTATTAAAGGTCAGATGCAAAATGATCACCTAGGAGCCTCCACTTAGGCCTTCAGTGCTTCAAAGATAGGTGCCTCACCTTTGAAAGAGGAGCCAGATAGACAAGGTTAGACACCTAGAAGAGAGTCAAATGCTTCTAAATAGTGAAGAAGAAGGTAAAGAGTAAGAACAGCACTTAGGCTTAGGAGGACCTCCCCCCTCACAATTACTGGTTCTCTGTTTAAAAATTACAAAGTCTCTGATTTTAAAAAAAGAAATCACAAGTTTTCTGATTTAAAAACCCAAAATCCGTGATTAAATAGTAGTATCAGCTGAACACAATGTTTTATTGATATATTTACAGTTTTAAAGCAATTTGGAAGCCTATCAGTGTCTCAATCACTATAACAGAATTAATTCTAAATGTCTATAAATGTTGGCATCTGATTTTGGATTTTTTATCATGGAAAAGCAGAGCTCTTCCTACCCCCCTCACCCACCAGGATGAGGGTATAGTTGTGGCTGTCCCCCCTCCCACTGCTTTGTGGTGCTGATCAGCCCTGATATGCTGTTTCCCCTCATTCCCAAGCCACAGGCCCCCCAGCCCTGCCAGTGCCTCTCATTCCCTGCCTATCCCCTATCTACTCCCTCCTGGAAGCATCTCCCTCCATCCACCAGGACATGAGTTCAACTGCAGCTGTCCCCTCTGCTGCTTTGTGGCATTGAGTAGCCCTGACATGCTGGTGCTCTTCCCCTGCCCATGTGAAACCTCTGTGGAGGCACGGAACTGGCCAGCCCAGCCTGATGGCGCATGAACAGGCAGCCATGAACCATTGGGCCAGGCAAGCTCCGTGCCTCCAAGTAAGGCTTCCAGCAAGCACTCCAGCAGGAAGCCGCATGTGGAAGCGGGAGTCCATGCAACCCAATGGTGCGCAATACCGTGCCTCCATGTATGGCTTCCTACCTGGTCTGATGGCACATGGCTCCCAGTCCACACGCTGTTTGGCCGGGTCGGCCCTCCATGTGGGGCTCCCAGCCCTCCAGTGGGAAGCTCTAAATGGAGGCACGGAGCCAACGCACCATCCGGCCAGGTGAGCTCCTGCTTGCCTTTGCACGTGGTTTCCACTGGAGTGCTGGAAGCCCAACATGGAGGCACAGAGCTGCCCAGCCCGGCCCAATGGCACATGGATGACAGCAGCAGCTCAGCACCCGCCTTGGCCTTGGGTACACTGCAGCATCCCCTGAGCTGCAGCACTGTGCCGTGGCCACTGCCTCCGCCTCATGGCAGCAGGTGGCAGGGCAGGTGCCTCTCAACACTGCTAGGTACCTGCCCACCTATTCCCACCTGATGGGGTGCAGGGATGCTGGCTGGGTTCTTCCATGCTGGCTTGAGAGCGCTTGCAGACAGCTCCCTGTTCCCTCAGCCCCAACCCATACACCTGCACCTTGCCTCCCATGCTGGCTCTTCCCACAGCCCCCGACCCCCCTGCCAGCCCTGGTAGTCACCTACACCTGCATCCAACCCACAGGGCGCCCCTAGGCCTGCTGCCCCCAACCCGCATCCCCCACCCCTCCAGGAGGAAAAGTGAGCCTGATTCAAGCCCTGGCTCACTTGAGAGTCTCAGACCCTGCCCCTTCCCCCTCTCCCACCCTCTCGGGGCAGGGCTTAGAGTTTGCCATCCTTTTTCCAAGAAGCTCTTTCAGGCTGGAACTCTACCATCCTGCAGATAGCTCTTTGCTGTGTGCATTTATCAGTCAAATACGACTCATTCAAGTTAATTGCCAGTCATTCCAGGGACAAGTCTATCAGGCTGTGTGCTGTCCTTGGCTACCTACTGGTAGAGGCAATGCAGCTGGGAAAGGCTAGGTGTGTAAAGGGCTGTGTCACTCCTCTTTTGCCCTGGGTTGTCACAGGGATTAATCAGGACCACCTCAGATGAGACCTGTGTTTACAGCCACTGAGAGCTGCATATGGACGAATCAGTATAAAGAAAGGAAAGAAGAAAGAGAGATGGCTGTAACAAGCAAATTGAGTTCAGAATATTCTTGAAGAGATCCACTGCACCCTTTTATGAGACAGATTAACTAACACATGGCTTTCCCCCAGCAAATATTCTGAGAAATGGAACATAGTAAAGGGGTATCTTCAAAACATAGGTGGGCTCACACCGACAACGGGATTAAAAGCCTGCTGTGATCTCTTCTCACCATATTTATGGCACTCTCTTCATAAGAGGACAGAGTTCAGATTTCAGTTTCTAAACAAAGTAATTCCTGGAGGGGAAAAAAAACAACAATTTTTAGGGAGATAGCTGTATGGGAGGACAGGTACCATTTTAATGACAGGTCCTAAGAATTGCTGGCGCATTATAAAGTTAAGATGTTGTCTGCCATTTAATGCCCTACTGAAAGTTTTTTTCCTCCTTCAGATTATCTGTGCCTTATTAGAAGATCAAATGAAAGCAGGCTTGAGCTCTTCCCTTCTTTGCCATGATTTTTGGTAAAGAATAAATGTAACTTTTACCTTTCCTTTCACATCTCTACAAAAATGTTTCATTTTGGTCTGTCAGCAAGCGCTGGGAAGGTTAATCCTTAAGCAATTTCCATTAGTCTTAGCCAAGAAAAGAATATTCATGTTGTCTCTACAAACAACTGGATAAACTGAGGTGCGTTGAAACAACCTGGATAAACTAAATATAAACAAACTTTAAAATAAAGATGAAGTGACAATGGTTATATGCATTAGGGGGCTGGCAATGCAGAATATTAATGTACTACTCTCTGTTGTAGACTCATTTTGACCAGGCATAATAGGTAATTGCAGATCTATGTAATATATGGTTAGGGTTCAAAAATGGAGAGCCACATCCCAAGTAATTACATTGTAAATTTCAATGGCTATTGGATTAAGCCCAAAAAACTATAAATATTTTATTAGCTTGTCTTATTTAATTTTATTAGAAGTGGCAGATTCTTGCTTCCACTGCCCTTGTTTTACTTATATTTTGACCTGTTCCAAAGTCTACTGAATTCCAAGGGAGCCTTTCAACTGGGCTTTGAAAAAGGTCCTAGATGAAGGTAAGACCTCACGTACCTGGATGGATGATTTCCATAATAGACTGACTTACTATAAAAGCTATATTACAGTTCCCAGATCTCATAGCTTGTGTAGCATTCAGATAAGTAGATTTATAAATATTCACCCTGTGGAAATATAGCAATGCCTGATAACAATTTTTAAATTATTAAATATTAACTCGTATTTATTTGCCTTTGCAACACGAGGTTGAATCTAGTCTGTTGTTCTGCCAATGTATATCAATATAAAACAGTATGTTCAAATCACATCAGTACTAGCAGAATGGCTGAAATTCAATTGTCACCCCCTTTGAACCGTGAATGAGGGGAACAGATTGCACTATAACATATAATTATTAAACATTTTGTTTTATATCTAAATATTAATGTTGTTCTTCTAATTGTTAACTCTGAATCATGGAAGGTGGGTGGTGGTGAACAATTTTTGATTCTTTGACTAAGGGCTTGTAGTTCTGCTTTTATACACTGGTCAGTTTTTATCAAGAAGAGGCTGAGGTCAAGAGGGATCTGTAAGAAAAAGAGAATCCAGGGCAAGTGTTCATATTACAAATCCTCTTTACTTGTTTGGTGGAATGGGATGCAACTGTTCTCCTAGTCAAGTGAACCTAAAGTAAACTTTAAAATGCTGAATCAATGAGATTCATCAATCTTATTGCAAAAAACAAAGAAAACCAATAGCATCCTGGATTGTATTAGCAGAGTGTCACTTGCAAATCAAGGGAAGTGATTCTTCCACTTGGTTCAGCATTAGTGAGATCTCACCTGGAGTACTGCATCCAGTTTTAGTCCCCACACTTCAAAAAGGATGTGGACAGTTTGAAAAGAGTCTAGTGTAGAGCAAGAAAAATGTTTAGGGGCCTGGGAAGCAAGACTTATGAGGACAGGCTGAAAGAACTGGAGTTATTCAGTCTGGAGAAGAGAAGACTGAGGTGGGGTTTGATAACAATAGTTAAATAACCTGAAGAGTGATGACAGAGGACAGAAATGGGCTTTTCTATCTGGCCACAGGGAACAGGTATGAGGGTTCAGCCAGGACATAGGTGGCCAGACCTGTGGTTAGGCCCTGAAGGGCAACCAGGAGGTCAGCTAAGTAGGTACAGGTTACCAGGTCATCAGGTCAGGGCCTGGATCAGCAGAGCAGAGAATGCAGAGGCAGATCCTAGGAGGGCTGAGAGGGAGATCAAAGAGACCTAGTCCATGGGGCAAGCCAAGATTAGAAGCCAGGAGAGTCAGAGAGTTGGATGCCAAGTTGCAGGGAAAATCCAAGAGCAGGGTCAGGGGAAGCTGAAGCCAAGTCAGGAGTGTGAAGAACCAGAGAGCAGTAAACACAAAGCTTGCCAAAGCAGTCTAATGCGATTTGTCAAAGCATGCCTGCAGCCTGAGACTGCAGGTATATGTTTAAAAGGGCTGACTGGTGCTCTCAGCAGCCAATCCAGTTACAGAGAACTAGGGCAGTTGTACTGGCCCAGGATCAAGGTCAGGTGTGGAAGCTCAAGACCTTGGCCCAGCATGGCTTGACTAATCAGAGGCCCCTACAACAGGATTAGGAGCAATGGACTGAAGCTGCAGCAGGTGAAATTTAGGCTGGAGATCAGGAGGAGCTTTCTGATTATAAGGGTGGTCAAGCCTAGAGAACTACCTAGAGAATTTATGGAGTTATATCCTTGGAAGAGCAGGTTGGACAGACACTTGGCTGGGATGGTTTAGTCAAGGAGACTTTTGCCTTAAGTAGGGAGGGACTGGGCTAAATGACCACGAGGTCCATTCCAGCCCTACTTTTCTATGCTCATTGTTCACTGATGGCACTAGAATTCCCAGTTCCTTAAAACTAAACATAATATGGAATCTTCAAGGAATGTTTTTCTGTCCCTCCCCCCTGAAATGTTATCATAATAGATCATTAAAAGTTGATCCATTATTTCTTTTCTAGATAACCATTTGATGTATGACTACAACATTTAGGAGACACACATAGTAGATCAGGGGCGGGCAAAATGCGGCCTGGGGGCCAGATGCAGCCCACCAGGCCATTCTATCTGGCCTGTGGGGCCCCTAAAAAATTTAGAAAATTGATATTTATCTGCCCCTGGCTGGCCCTCGATGGCTTGCCAAAACTCAGTAAGTGGCCCTCCACCCAAAATAATTGCCCACCCCTGTAGTAGATCAATATACAGAGCATCTCTGTAGTATCTTGGTTGTATAATTACAAGACAAGAAAAGAGGTTAAAATTCTTAGGTAAGCAGAGTGGAATTAAGCCACCAGTTACATAATTTGGACAGCACAGGGGTTATAGCCTACAAACAGTGGAGAGAAGTTCTGCGTAAGGGAATAATTTGACTGCAAAACTAGGGGAGAACAATAGGAGAAACTCAGATGTAATATGAGTTTGTGCAGACAAGAAGGGTTAAATAAACTGGGCCTACCAAACTTCACGGGCCTCTTCTGTCTGGATAGGGTAGGGAACTTTTTTACAAAACTGCCTGGATAACAAAGTAATGAATATGGTCAAAACAAGGGGCGTCAGACTCATCTGACCCTACAGCTTGGGACTAATGTTTCCATTCTGGGACTCTCCCACAAAATTAGGTACAGGTAGTCACCCTACATCAAAGCCATTGGAGCATACTCATATGCAAAAATACTGCAAATGGAATTTGTCCTAGGAGTTGCAAATCACTTACATGGGGCCCAGCTGAGCAGACAGGATTCAAGCCTGTGTAGATGCTACGTAACACCATCAAAAACCCTGGGTGCCATATAAAGTAACAAGCAAAGCTCCGTCTCATCAAGTAAATATTTTAACTTGGAAAGGAAAGGCATAGCTTCTTGGTAACGCACAAATGGACTATATGATAAGGTTGTTGTTTGCACTGGATTATAATAGTTCATAACCAGCTGCTGCAGGTAAACAGTCCCAGACAGTGTGTGGCCTAAAGAAGGTCAAAAATGTTTTCCCAGAAAAAGCCAGGCAGCGCAGGCAATACTACTACTGTGACCTGAGTCTACCTGGGGCTGATGCCTTATTAAAACCGATAAAGGGGATGGCTGGTGAAAAGGTAGCGTCTCTTGATGAAATACTGACTGGGCGTGTCTACACGTTGCCCTACGATGATGTAGCAATGCACTATATCACTATACAGTGCACTACAGTGACATAGTGGTTACAGGGGTCTACACGTGATCCCCAGCTATAGTGTGCTGCAACAGCAATGTAGCCGGTGAATCTAACCATGTGCTGCCTGTATGCTGCAGTATGGGCAACTACTGTGCCATGTTTTAGTGGCACAGTACTAACATCTGTGCCATGTTTTAGTGGCACAGTACTAACATCTCCATATGGCAACGTGTAGACATGCCCAATGAAACCCAGAGCTGGATAGCTAGTGTTGAGACCAGGAGAAAGGCTAGTTGCAGAAGCCTTAGGCATTTTAGTTGAGGGCTGTATTTGAAGAGGCTTCTTTACTACAGATACTTACACCCTTTCTTTCTCTATTTCAGTTACTTAGTTGAAGTAGGGTGGGGTGAGGGCAAGAAGAGAGGATACAGCCTCAGGTGGTGCTTCCTTTCTGTGCACCAAGCTGTGTCCAAAGGCAAACAGCCTGCAACTGCTAGCCTCACTGAAATCCTCTGCAAATGTGCATGAAAAATTTTATGAGGCAGACAGAGGGAGATCTGGGAGTTAGGCATAAAACCAACTCAGAGTTGTGCCCAAAATCTGAGTCAAAGAGCCACTGTCAAAATCAGGAAAATCTAGATCTCCTGCCTCCCTGATGAAAAAAAAATCAGTGCTATCAGGGGGACAAGGGACGCTCAGACACTGACAGCAACAGAAAAAGCCATTGCAATGGAAAAATAATGATAGTGGCCTGCATGTTTATAACAGAAGGTCCAGGCATTGCTTCTCTGTAGGGGCTCTGTTCCAAAGAGCTGAGGCAGACTTTGACTGTGTAAGGAGCAGTGGGGCAGGACCCCAAGTCCCAAGCAAGGGTTACCTCTGGGCCATTCTACCTAGCTCATGTTAGAGTAACTTCAGTCTGCCTACAGAGATAAATCAAACAATTTGCAGTCCTTCAGCATCCTAGGATGCGCTATTCCCAGCCCTCCCCCCCAAGCAGAGATAGTGCAGGTACAGGCTCCACCAAGCTGGGGCCAGGGACTCCTGGTGGGAGAAAAGGGGCAGGGGTGCAGAGAGTCGCATGCTATGGGGCTGGGCTGAGCTGACCCCACATGCTGCAGGAGCTGTGCCTTATGGGGCTGGGTCCGCATGCTGCCACTACATGCAGCCGGGGACTAGGATGGAAGCTGCACACTATGGGGCTGGGTGGGGCTGGCCCCACAAGCTGCCACCACGTGTGGCCGGGGACTTGGGTGGGAGCTGTGTGTTACACGGCCAGGTGGGGCTGGTCATCCACACTGCCACCATCTGTGGTCAGGGACTCAGGTGGGAACATGGGAGCTGTGCATTATGAGGCCAGGTGGGGCTGGCCCCGCTCACTGCCACCACATGCAGATCTAGGGACTCGCACACTCTGGGGACTCTAAAGAACCCTTCTCCTCTACACACACATACCTCCCAGTCTCCCACCATAACCCCACACCCCCTCCACCAGCCTCCCACACACCCTCAACCCCCACCACACCCACACCCACCTCAACCACATACCCCATACCCCTCCACACCCACTCCTCCACACTCTCCCACATACCCCATCCACCATACCCACACCACACACACCCCTTTACCCCCCTGCCACAATATAAAAGAGTAAGACTATTTTGAGCTATTATGCAATCGCCTCAAGATACACTATGCAAACCATAAATCAGGACAAAAAATATATTTTTAAATAAAATTAAAATAAGTTATACTAGATGTTTGATTTTTTTAGTATATGATTTGGGGATTTTTTTCTAGTTTCAAGATGACAATCCCCCTCTCCCAAAAGGAGTACATGGCAAGGGGAAGGACTTCCAGTCAGGGGGTTAGGGGCAGGACTTCTGGTCCCAAGATGGCGACCAGGGAGCAGGGCACCTATCAAGGGGCAGGGCTACCCTTGCAGCCCTCAACAGCTCACCAAAACTCATTAAATAGCTGTCCAGCCGAAATAATTGCCCACCCCTGCTTTACACTTAACTGCACTTGCCTCCAAGCACTGAAGCAGTACAACACATGAAAAATACCATGGTAGCATAGCAAAATTAGGACTTTTCCAGAAAGGACTAGCTCTAGATTGTATTATCAAACATGCATGGAGCTTCATGGAGGCGATTGGGGGGGGGGAGGGGGG
The DNA here is from genome assembly GCF_000455745.1 of Alligator sinensis. NCBI lineage: Eukaryota > Metazoa > Chordata > Crocodylia > Alligatoridae > Alligator > Alligator sinensis. The sequence goes on from NW_005843186.1 coordinate 27,237, forward strand.
GGCTGGAACTGAGAAAAAGCTGTTTCTTGGTCCCAGCCCCCATAGCATGAGCTGGAACTGACAAATAGCTGTTTCTTGGTCCCAGCCCCCATAGCATGCTGAGGTGCACACGAGTCTTTGGTGGTTCCGGTGCCTAGGAAGTGTTTCATTTAAATTGTACAGTAAGCATTACCATGCAACTTCTCAGAAAACTTTCTAACTTGTAGCAATGCTTATTATGGTTTAAATAAAACGTGTCCCAAGTGTAACACACAGCAGGGCTCTTATTAAGTATTTATTCATTCCATCTTATTATTTACATGTCCAAGTGTATCAAAACCACACACATGCATAACTGAATACTGATTATTCATGTTCCTTCCTTTACGTAAACACATCCCAGTGTTATCTTGTTTTGTCCAGAAAGCAAGGTCATAATTTTAAAACAAGCACATGCCAGTGCTATCTTCTTCTCTACCAAGGTTTTGTTTTGTACTAAAGTATAAGGCCTATTATTGTATTGGCTTAATTTCCTTTGGTGATTTCTGAATCTTTTGGGGAATCCTTCTCACTTAATCCTTTTCATTCATTTTAATGAGGCCTGAAATTCTAGTTCAGCCAATAATTAGAAGGCTACCTACCATGTTGGCTACTCCATATTTTTATAGACTCTTCTCACTTGGAACTAGAAGTACATAGCCATCAGGGAGCTCTAGTCACCAAGAAGGCTTGGAGAAGCCAGGTGGCATCTGGCTGCTCTTAGCATTAACTTGCTGCCTGATAACTGGTATCTATACTTTCCCTCCACTTCATCTGGACTGTTGAGTTTTACGTGTGGTCACCTAGGACACAGGACAAACGAGTAACAGATTGAGGTCTGAGGGCAACAAAACCAGGAGAGGAGCAGAAAGTGCATGCAGCCAGGTCAGAGACAGCAGCCTGGTCTCTTCCTGTGGATGGAACACCAAAAAGCCGGGAAAGACAGGCTAGGAACCCACGCAGGCATGCATTCCCTCTTTTTGCCACTGGGTGACAAATAACCAAAGCAAAAGGATACAAGGCAATAGGATGCTTTGGAAGAGTCATAGTGAGATTTATCTGCATCCCTGTAAGAAACACTTGTGAAGAAGTAGAAAATAAGCTTAGTGAAAAGCTCTCCTTAAAGAAAACATAATTTTGGTGAGTGTTGCCACACAAAAGAAGATTTCGCCAAATAAATAAGCATAATTTCTGACACTGAAAAATGTCTACTGGTTTTTGGTGGGTAGTGGAGTAGAATAAGAACTAGGTTGTGCTGCTATTAACTCAGGCAAAACTACAATTGACTTCAGTAAATTGGCTAGGAACAGAAGGGAAGTGACAGAGTCACATTCTGTGTAGATGTTTCTGCTTACTGCATACATGACCAAAAGGCATTTTTCAGTAGATGTTTGTGGCAGCCTTCATGTACAATGGTCAAGAACAGCAAAATACAAACAGTGCCACAAAAGACGAAGGAAACAAACAGCCAGCAGAGCTGCATGAAGCTTTGGTCCTTGATTCAATTCAGTGGAGATTTGGCCTAATTCGGTGGCCAAATCTCCAAATCCAAATCGAATCAGGAGACCCTTAATCTCTCTGAATTAAATCGGAACCCTCAGAATCAATTCAGAAAGATTTGGCAATTTGGATATAGACACAGCTTTAGTTTTTTCTACACACCTCAAGGTAGAAGGCAGGTTGTAAATGCTGTAAAGGTAGGGTGGATGGAGCATCCCACAGGAGCACGGGGCGGGGGGGTGGGCGTCTCCAGTGCACTTGGCACTTCTGGTCCACTTCCAGGTCCACCGGGGAGTGCGCTGGGGCCCCCCGTCATGTTGCAGTGACTGGTGCCTCCTGGGTCTTGGGGGGCACCCAGGGTCCCCTGCAGCCGATCGCCAAGCTGTGGGCGCAGGGGGTCCCCCAGTGCCCTCAGTGGTGGACCTGGAAGTGGACCAGAAGTACTTTCAGGTTAGCTGCCAAGCATGGGGGGGGGCCCTGCTGCGCTCCTGTGGGACACTCCATCCGGCCTACCATTGCAGCATTCATGAGCTGCACCTGGTACCTTGAGGTATGTAAAAAAAACATTTAAATCTGTGTCTATGGCCGAAATGCTGGTTTTCTGAAGCAACATTGAATCTTCAGATTCGGCCAAATCGAATTGGGTACAGTAATCCGGATCAATGAATCAAATTGCTGTGCCCGATTCAGGCCGAGTCCAAATCCAAATCAAATACAGCCTGTTTCACACACCCCTAACACCCAGGTGCAACTCAACAGCTAAAATCTAAGCTAAATGCTATAGGTAAAAATAGTGTTTGGCATGTGTTTGTGCAAGGCCTCAACTGACTTCAAACTGTGTGCATTTGAAAGCAGATTTTGGTATCCTAATATTTAAATATACAGCTAAAAATAAATGAAAATGAAAGAACAGGAAGTACCCTTTGCAATGTACATCTATTTGCTATTTAAATACTAAGCTAAAAATAAATACAAGTATCAGAGAACAGGGAATGGGGTTTTTGTATGCATATCTATCTATTCAATATTTTTAGATATTTTTAGTTTTCAAGGCTTGAGCGAATGTTTTAAAAATGAATCCTCCAACACTCTAGCCCATCGCAATATGTGGTAGAGGCAGAGAAACTGCATGCAAATAAAGAGAACATTTTCTGTTGGCTTTATAAATTGCATGCAAAGAAGGAAAAAAACATTTGAGGAAGTGACAGGTATATATGTATGTGGCGGGCCAGTAGGGGGCGCTCCTGCGTTGAGCCGCCCACCTCCCTGCGCCCGACCACCTTCCAGGCTCCGAGTGCCTCCCTTAGGGTGCCTCCCGTCTGGCCGACCCCTTCCCTGGAGCACACCCGCTAGCCTGGGGTTCCCGCTGCCACCATCCAAGGCTCTGGACTCACTTCTGGCTCTATGCACCTTGGAAAACACAGGCCTGATCGTCCAAGGGGTGCTAGACCCAATACAAGCACTTGGGGCACTTCCCCAAGTCAGGGGCTTATTAGGGAAGCCACCCTTAGTCCATAGACCTAAGGGGCCTCCTTGGCATAATTTAGTCCCACCCCTCAATAAGTCTCCACACCGGTTTCAAAGGAGAACTTTATTGATTACAGGGGTAGGGCGGAAACAGGGTAAAAGGTAGAGCAATATCATAGAAATATTACAGGAATATCAAAGGAATCCCATAGAGCAAACCAGGGTGGCTGAGGTAGCCGTTTCAACACGCATCTGAGTTTCTTCCGGGCCCGGGCCCTTAAATAACCTCTCTGACCTCAGCAGCCCGGTCCAATCGAAGCTGCCAATACTGGCTACAAACCGTCCAATCTGCAAAGCATCCCTGGCTACCTGGGCCCGCGCGCAGGGCCGGGTCTTTCCCCCCCCTTTGCCCAGGTGACCAGAGCATCGCCTCCCAGGCGCCAGGCTTTTGTCTGCAGACAAGGAGCGAGATCCCCGCTGTGAGGGATTCAACAGCAGCCTCTCAGGCTGGCTGAGACAGATCTCTGGAGAGGGGCACCGACGGGGCATTTCTGCCACAATGTATATTCAAATTCTACCAGCCAAAATCAAACCCATCTATTTTTATAGCTCACCATACAATCAGTAGCTAAAGGGAAGGACTGGTAAGCAGAAAGTGAGCCCTGAGTGCCAACTTGGAACAGGTGGGTGTGAGCAAAAACAGCAGCCACTTCTGCTGCCTCTGTCCAAAATTGCCCAGCTGTCTCTGCATACAATGGCCAATTACTTAAGATAGATTGGAAACAGATTGTTTGCTCATTAAAAATGTTTCTTTGCTTGTGAATTGTGTGAGGGAGACAACAGCTATCAGCACCATATTGTACTCTTTGCTAATCCTGTTGTAACGGGAACTTCTTAGAGGCTCAAGTTCCCTACAGGAACAATATTTGTTACTCCATATTTTCTAAAGCAAAGATATTTATATGCAAAAACACTAAACTGCAGTTAACACAACTATGGTAAGTTTGATTATACATAACAGAAAGGGAAAAAGGGACTCTGTAGCAACAGCCCTGTGGATTTCTTCTCTTACCCAGCTCAATTTTTTCCTAGCATTTCATTTGCTACAAAATCCAGACCTCTCTGTATCCGCAGCCACGGGTGACTGGTAGGGAGGGCACGGAGGGGCATGTGCCCCCCTGAGATTGGCCTCCAACTCTGTACCACTCAGGATGGGGCAGGTTTTTTTGCCGTGTGGACTGGCAGCGTGTTGGGGAGAGGGGGGCACTAAGCCAGGGCACAGAAGTATAGGAGTGGATATGGGGCTTTTGGCCTGCCCCCGGGCCTGCCCACAAATTGTGCCGCCCCCGCCCCGAATCAGGAGGCACCAGTCACCCCTGTTCCTATCTCATTTAACCATGAACACCTGGTGAGGACACCTACCGCGGCCAAAGAGCAGTCACAAAATGCTTCTTTCATTAGTCAAAATAAACTTGTCAGTCTGTTCTTGCTGCTTTTAGGAAGTAGGGCCTCTTTGCACTTCCACCTGAAAACAGCGGGGCTAAGGGCAAAATCCATGACTAACGCTGACAATGGAGTTATGTGCTTTTACAGCAGAGTAAGCTTGGTCCCAGAACTGGAAACTGAACCCATTCTCTCATTCTTTCCTAAAACACATTACAAAATCATCCCAACAGAAGGCCCTGGGATGTTTAACATTGAGTATTTGTGACACGATTCCCTTTTTGCAGCAGGTTGGACCTGCAAATCAAATGAACCCTTTTCATTCCAAAATGCCACTGCATTTGGATATACTTTATACACTCTACCAAGCTACCCTACCATATATATCCACAGGAATACAATGGAAACCCTCAGTGCTTCCATCATGCTAGTCATTCAGTGTTACAAACTGGCCATCTCCTGTGTTCCTTCTTAGCTGCATTTGAAACCTGCCTTCCATTGCTGACACTTCCTTCTCACCCCTCAAAACAGCACCAGCTGGTGGGTTGTTACCTATTCTCAGTGCCTCCCCTTGGGACCTGCAGACTTAATGAGGGACCTGGATATACAGAGCTATCATAAGTTATCTCCCTGGCCTGATGTTGCTCCTCCTCCTACGAGTGTATCCTCCTTTTCTTTTCATTTTGCTGAAGATTCCCTCCCCAAACACAAAGGCTTCAAGAAATAGAGATATGAAGGCAAATTAAATTTAGCAGAATCAAATCTGCACTTTGTTTGAGATTTCAGTGTGGACTGGGAGAAAGGGGAAAAGATATGGGAGACTGGAGAAGGGAAATGTTCATATTAACATAAAGCAGATTTTTATGTCAGACTTAAAGGTAAGACACATGCCAATGATAAGGTACTAGCACTTGTTATGATTCAAATATTATCATTATCATAAGTCTTTCCATATGTTAAAATAAAGCCTTTCAGCTGAGAATCCCCGCGTGTTTTAAAAATACCAACCTCACAGGACTCCAGGGATATATGAATATTACCACCCTGGTTTGGCAGAGAATTAAATCTTGTCTAAGGACAAGATTTAAATTGTGCCAATGGGGAGCAAAATGGGTATGAAGTATGAAAGTCCTGCTAGCTCACAATAAGTAATCCAGACTGACCCTGCTTCCAGTGGCCACAAAAACCACTGGAGTAGCCAGAATCCTTAGGCACTTCTTCCATTTAAGCCTGAAAAGTTCTTAGGCATTTCTTTATAGGCTTGTTCTCAGGGCAAGAAGCAATCCAGATCAAACACCTGGGTGTCTCTCTCCTGCCCAACTATCCAGATTGATGCAGAATGCATCTAACTCCTCCCAAGTCCCTGAGCTGTAAGGCATTTATCCGATACCTGACTGACATCAACAGCACAAAGCAGAGCAGAATGACCCTGAGGCCACCCATCATTTCTCCACTGGCTACAGAGCCAGCAAACTCACCAAGGTAGTAGAAAGCTGGAGCTACAGATACTTTTCAACCTGAGGGGACTCAAAACCCACATCTTCCACCTCTTCAAAGTGACCTAACCACCTGCACAGGCCTGACCTAACCACCTGCACAGGCCTTTCTGTAGAAGATGGACCACAGAACAGTCAAGAATAAAAGTCACTGAACAGGAGAGCAAGCAAGAGTGAGCATTTCATTATAACCCAGTGAGGAGGGCAGTCCCTAAAAGGGGGAGTGTGGAATACATGGGCTCTGGTCCCACTGCCAGGGTTATTTCTGTTTTAACTAATGAGTGTCTGACATATGCACAGTCTGTTTTTTTAACTAAAAAGTGTCTACACCTGCACAGTCCCCACAGCAGGGACAGGAACCCAAGACTCTCCTCCTTGACCCATCTTTCCCTGGGAAGTGCCCTCATCTCTGGTCTACTGCCTCCCTCTTGCTCTTCTGGCAACAGGAGGGTGATCCCAACAGACAGGGTTAAGTGCCTAAATTCAGGCTGTTGCACTACTAAAAGGAGGCATAATTCAAATCTAGTCCCAAGCACTTAGTTCCTATCAAGACACGAGCCATTCAAAACCTAAAGGGCTGTGCTGCCATTTCTATCTTCTGTGTTTTAACATGAGTGAAAGAACACACACTGAATGTTGCAGCAAGTGTAGTCTCTTATCCACTAGTCTGAACACACACAGGTCATGAGCTTGTTGCATTTAGTCTCTATTGGACAACTGCTGAATTTGCTGGCAATGAAGAACAAGGCAGACATATTTATACCAAAGCCTGTTCATGCTAATGAGGTATTTATATCTTTTATCCATTCATCATCAACAGCATGATTTAGTCATATTAAACTATGTAGGCTTAATAAAAAAAAGCACATATCTGCATTTCAAATAAATACATTCCCAGGTCATCTTGTTTTGTACTAAGCTGCACGTGTTTTTCATTTCAGTATCAGCATGTTTCAGTACTGTACTATTTTTCCTTTGTTCCAAGTACAAAGTCTTTGTTCTGTTCACTCAGGTCCCTTGAGTAAGCCCTGATCTTTCCAGGTCTTCAGTCTTTCAGGGAATTTTAGTAGTTTTAGATATACATACATTGCTATATTTAAACATAACTAGCAAGGAATGTGCATCCTGGAACAAGCATTTGTCAATTTTGTGCTCAAATTTATGATGGTATTAGTTAATACATGTTAGCTTCCAGTCCTGTGCATTGGATATAGGACCACCTTTTCCCCTGAACTAAATGTCACATGTGTTATAGTTTCATAGTTTCTAGGGTCGGAAGGGACCTGGGCAGATCATCTAGTCCGACCCCCTGCCATGGCAGGAGAGAGTACTGGGGGTCAAACGACCCCAGCAAGATGGTCATCTAACCTCCTCTTAAAAACCCCCAGGGTGGGAGCCTGCACCACCTCACTTGGAAGCTGGTTCCAGACCCCAGCCGCCCTGACCGTGAAGTAGCGCCTCCTGATGTCCAACTTAAACCTTCTCTCTGCCAGCTTGTGACTGTTATTCCTGGTCACTCCTGGCGGCGCCCGGGGGAACAGGGACTCCCCCAGTGCCTGTTGATCCCCCCCTGACTAGTTTATAGCAGGCCACAAGATCCCCCCTCAGCCTTCTCTTCTGGAGGCTGAACAGGTTCAGGTCCCGTAACCTTTCCTCATATGACCTTCCCTGCTGTCCCTTGACCTTGTTATGTATCTCATTTGTTAGGTAGATAAGCTTAGCTGTCAGATTCAGTATTGAATTACTCATTACATACACAACACCACAAAAAGAACTTTCAGTGGGAGGTAGATGGGTATAAGGTCTCCAGAACCAGGCCTTTCTGGAACAGATGCTGGAACTGTGCATAGCAATATCTCAGCTGAAAAGGGCAGTAATGAGATTCTCTTCTTTCTACCTAACATTCAGGGAAAACTAAAAGGGATTTTTTTCCTTTAAGGCTTCCTTTCTTTCAAGCCAGTCATGCAATCTTGTTTCGGTACAGCACTTTTCAGGGATTCATCCCACCTTGGACCACTCTAGTATTTATGGGTTGTTATTTTTCTGTGGGTGCTGCACTATTTTCCACCCTCATGATGCCCACCCTCCCTGCTTGCGCTGATGTTCAGTTCCTCTCCCTCTGAAGCTAAACCTACCAGAACCTTCCTGTTTGAACCAATAGGGAATCTGTTCTGCACTGGGTGGTTGCGAGCTGTTTACATAATGGCCTGATCCCTGCAATGTCAGCAGCCGGCTGCTCTGCTCACTGTGAATTTCCACTGTATTTATGACCAGGGATCCTAGTTTTCTCTGATTTAAAAAAAATCCTCAATTTTTGGTTAAAAACAAGTAAACCCAAATCCACATTTTCCCATGATTTAAAATGAAATAGATAGATAGATAGATAGATAGATAGATAGATAGATATTAGTGGCATTTCATTTTAAATCATGGGAAAATGTGGATTTGGGGTTACTTTTTTTAAACTGAAAATTGGGAGAGAAAAAAAATTAAATCAGATAAAACCTTGCCAACTGACAGCACCTCAGCCACTGCACTAAGTATATGGATTTGAATAAGGAACTGGAATTTAGGATGGGATTATACCCAGACATCCTTCTTAAGGCCACCCCAGACCACATCTCTGTGGCACCAGAGGCCTCCCCTGCACATCCCTGACCAGAGACTTGCCCAGCCCAAAGTTGGGCCGTGGCCGTGACAGGCTGACAACAGCCATCACCCCAGCCGCTATGCTAAGTACATGGAACCGAATAAGGAACTGGAATTTGGGCTGGGGTTATACTTAGAAATCCTTCTTGGGCCACCCCACATCATGTCTCTGTGACACCAGGGGACTGTGCTGGACATCTGAGACCAGAGACGTGCCTGGCCCAAAGCACGGTTTGGCCATGCCAGACTGCCAAATGATAGCACCCCCCAAAGCTGTTCTAAGTATATAGACCTGAATAAAGAACTGGATTTTGGCTGGGATAATAGTTACAAATCCTTCTTGGGCCATTCCACGCCATGCCTCTGTGACACCGGGGGACTGCCTGGACATCTCTGATGAAAGACTTGCCAGACCCAAAGCATGGTGCCAGGCTGCCAACAGACAGCACCCAAGCCACTGTGCTAAGTATATGGAACCGAATAAGGAACTGGATTATGGCCTGGGATTATACCCAGAAATCCTCCTTGGGCCACCCCAGAACACATCTCTCTGGCACCGGGGGACTCTCCTGGACATCTGTGACCACAGACTTCCTCAGCCCAAGGTGCGGTTTGGCCCTGCCAGGCTGCCAACAGACAGCACCACAGCCACTGTGCTAAATACGTGGACCCTGAATTTTGGGCTGGAATTATACCCAACAATCCTTCTTGGGCCACCCCAGAACACACCTCAGTGCAACCAGGGGGTGCTTCTGGACATCTCTGACTAGAGACTTGCCTGGCCAAAAAGGTAGTTTGGCTGTGCCAGGTTGCCAACTGTCACCACTCCCCAGACACTGTGCTAAGTATCTGGACCTGAATAAGGAACTGGATTATGGCCTGGGATTCTACCTAGAAATCCTTCTTGAGCCACCCCAGAACATGTCTCTATGCCACTGGGGGACTCTTCCAGACATCTGTGACTGGAGACTTGCCTGGCCCAAAGCACAGTTTGGCCGTGCCAGACTGCCAACAGACAGCACCCCAGCCACTGTGCTAAGTATACAGAACCAAATAAGAAACTGGATTATGGGCTAGGATTATACCCACAAATCCTTCTTAGGCCACCCCGGAACATGTCTCTCTGCCACCAGGAGGATGGTTCTGGACATCTTTGAACAGAGACTTGCCTGGCCCAAAGTGCAGTTTGGCCATACCAGGTTGCCAATAGACAGCACCCCAGCCACTGTTCTTTGTATATCGTCTTGAATTAGGAATTAGTTGGTGGGATTAGAGATGGAAATGCTTTGCATGCACCCCCGAGAGGGCGGGCGGTGATTGGCTGGGCGACACACACTGCATGGGCCCAAGTTTGCACTGCTGCTGAGGAATTTTGGCGGTGGGGAACGTGTCCCAGCTGTCTGAGCAGCCCGGCTGCCCCCCACCTTCCTACCTGAGGGCTAATGGGGTATCACGGTGGCCGCCTGTCCTGGATGCCCCCCAGACAACCGGCAGAGACAGGACATTCCTGGCAGACAGTTTGCTAGTACTAAGTATATTGGCTTGATTAAGGAACTAGGTTTTGACTTGAGATTATGATTGCAAATCCTTTTTGGGCTACCCCACACCATGCCTCTGTGGCACTGGGGGACTCTTTCAGATACCCTTGACCATGTTTTTGTCTGGTCCAAAGAATGCTTTGGCCATTCCAGGCATCAATTTACTCGCCATCCACATATGCTGTTTACATTGCTACCAATAAGGAAATTGCCTTTCTGCTGGGTTCATGGTACAAAACCCTCATGGAATCATCCCAGAACATGTCCCCACTACCAAGGAGCCTCCTGAAGAAATCTGGGCATGTCCCTGCTCAACGCAATGTTAGCTTTTTGAGTGTAAGCCTGCCAGCTGACACCCAACCTTTAAAACCTTTATGTTGCTGTTCCATGAGGCGCTGGATGGCAGAACGAATGGCTGCATGCAAATACAGGGCACCAGTGACGGACCTCTGCTCCAACACGTGGTATTTAGCATGTGTCAGAGCAGACTCGATGAATCAAGCTTGCTGCCAGTCTGCTGAAGTGTGCTAATTAGCGCACTCCAGCAGCCTCTGCATCACGTGTATTCACTGTGCCTGTGTTTCAAAATGGCAGCAGCAGCGCTTTAACTAAAGATCTTCAAACCAGCTTTGTTAAAGCACCCCCACTACCATTTTGAAGCGGACACTGAATACATGTGACACTGTGGGTGCTCTAATTAGAGTGGCTCTCAGAACCGTTCTATTTAAAGCACCCTTCTCCCCACCCCAGAGCATGTGTATAGAGGCCCCTAGTGATTTTTCAACAGCATTTCAAATTTACATCCAACCGCCACCCAGAAACTTGGTAAAATAACTTAAAACTGGGTGTTGTAATTTGAAGGAACCTGCTCACTCACTAGCAAATGTTAAATTAAAACAAGTTTATTACAAGGGAAAGGGGGAACAGTGGTACTCCCTAAGCAAAACTTTAACTGTAGCTCAAAATGGATCACAGTCACAGTCAGAAGTAAACCAACCTGGGGAAGAGAGTCTCACCCACAGCTGCCATCCAGGGACTCTACCACTTGCAGTTAAAAAAGAAATTCCTTATTCGAGCCAGTATACTTAGTGCAGTGAGCATGACACGAAGAAACCACGCTCTGGGTCGTGCAAGACTCTGGTCGGGGTGTCCCAAAGAGTCCCCCAGTGCCACATAGGCATGGTATGGGGTGGCCAAGAAGGATTTCTATTTCTAATCCCAGCCCAAAGAGTTCCCTATTCAAGCCATTGTCCTTAGTACAGTCGCTGGGGGTGGGGGGGTGTGCTCTGAGTTGATAGCGTGGCAGAGCCAAACCATGCTTTAGGCCAGACAATACTCTGGTCGTAGAGTGGGGTGGCCCAACAAGGACTTCCATCTCTAATCCCAGCCCAAAAAACAGTTCTTTATTCGAGCCATTATACTTAGAACAGTGGCTGGGGGGATGTCAGATAGCAGTTGGGCGCAGCCAAACCACCTTTTGGGCCGGGCAAGTCTCTGATCAAAGATGTCCACGAGAGTCCTCTGGGGGCACAGAGCTATGCCATGGGGTGGCCAAAGAAGGATTTCTAGCTGTAATCCTAGACCAAAAGCCTGTTCCTTATTCAGTTCCATTAATCTAGCACAGTGGCCAGGGTGCTGTCTTTTGGCACCCTGGCACGACCAAACGCATTTTGAGCCGGGCAAGTCTCTGGTCACAGATGTTTGGGAGAGCCCCCCGGTGCCACAGAGACATGGTTTGGGGTGGCCCAAGGAGGATTTCTGATTATAATCCCATAATCCATTTCCTTATTCAGTTCCATATACTTAGCACAGTGTCTGGGGGGTGGTGTCAGTTGGTACCCTGGTG
>NW_005843186.1:39203-47871 GCF_000455745.1 Alligator sinensis
CACTTTGGGCCGGGCAAGTCTCTGGTCAGAGATGTCCAGCAGAGTTCCCTGATAACACAGAGATGTGTTCTGGGGTGGCTGAAACAGGATTTCTGGGCATAATCCCAGCCCAAATTCCATTTGATTATTCGGGTCCATTAATTTAGCACAGTGGCTGGGGTGCTGTCATTTCGCATCCTGGCACAGCCAAACGGCACTTTGGCCCGGGCAAATCTCTGGTCAGAGATGTCCAGGAGTGTCCCCCTAGTGCCACAGAGGTATGGTCTGGGGTGCCCCAAGAAGGATTTCTGGGTATAATCCCTGCCCAAACTCCAATACTTTATTCAGGCCATTAATCTATAATGGTGGATGGGATGCTGTCTTTTGGCATCCTAGTGCAGCTAAACCGTGCTTTGGGCTGGGCAAGTCTCTGGTCAGAGATGTCCAGGAGAGTCCCCCAGTGCCACAGAGGTGTGGTCTGGGATGGCCTTAAGAAGGATGTCTGGGTATAATCACAGGCCATAATCTAGTTCCTTATTTGGTTCCATATACTTAGCACAGTGGTTTGGGTCCTGTCTGTTGGCAGCCTGGCACAGCCAAACTGCATTTAAGGCTGGGCAAATCTCTGGTCAGAGATACCCAGAAGCGTCCCCTGGTGGCACAGAGACATGGTCTTGGGTGGCCCAAGAAGGATTTCTTGTTGTAATCCCAATCTAAAATCCAGTTCGTTATTCAGTTCCATGTATTTAGCACAGCGTCTGGGGTGCTGTCTTGTTGTCAGCCTGGCACAGCCAAACGGCCCTTTGGGCCAGGCAAATCTCTCATCAGAGATGTCCAGGACAGTCCCCTAGTGCCACAGAAGTGGGGTCTGAGGTGGCCCAAGAAGGGTTTCTGGGTATAATTCCAGCCCAAAATCAAGTTCCTTATTCGGGTCCATACACTTAGCACAGTGGCTGGGGTGCTATCTGTTGGCATATTGGCACGGCGAAACCATACTTTGGGCTGGGCAAGTCTCTGGTCACAGATGTCCAGGACAGTCTCCCAGTGGCACAGAGGTATTTTTATGGGTGGCCCAAGCAGAATTTCTAGCCCTAATCTGAGGCTGAAAGCCAGTTCCTTATTCAAGCCAGTATAATAGGCATGGGGGCTGTTAGTTGGCAGCCTGGCGCAGCCAAACTGTGCTTTGGGTCAGGTGGGACTGTGGTCAGGGTTCTTTGGGGCAGTCCCCTAGTGGCATCGCCATGAAATTTGGAGTGGCCCAAGAAGTATTTTGCCCCATAATCCCATCCTAGTCTGACCTTCATTTAGGGCTCTGTACTTGATGTGGAATATTACTTTACATATTAATTAGTACATATGCATAGCTAATGAAATTCTCTCTGTTTAGGATGTGGAATTTATTAATAACAAGTTTTTATTGGGTCTAAATTAGCTTTGAAAAAGGAATAAGGAACTGGTAATAAGGAATAGGGAACCAGGAATAAGGAACCAGGAATAAGGAACCAACTTCAGCCTAATGGAGACATTACAGAGGTAGGAAGGAGATCAAGGAATCCAGGATGCCAAGTAAGAGGAAATCAGGCAGGAGCACAGCAGGCACTAGGAGCCAGCTGGGGGCTGAGAGAAGCATAGGCAAGAACAGGAGGATGGTAGGACAAGGGCAGGTGCTGCAAAACTGCTTGTGAGCAAAGACCAAATACAGTTTCTATCTTGAAGTGCTGAGCAACCAAGAATCTTCTGTTAGCTGCTCCTCTTATTGAGGTCTGCTGGAGCTGAGAACTAATCCGTTTCCGGGTTAAAGTCAGACACTCCAACTGTGGCTAATAGCCAGCCACCCACGGTAGAGGTGTAGTCCAGGATGGAGGTAAAAAGACAGAAGACAAACTTGAGCTGCCCATGAAAAATGGAACGTGCCATGTGAAATAGACCCCGTATATAGAATTTAAACACACATGGGTAGATCCAGGATTCCGGGAAGGGGGTTGCAGGAGCAGTGACCTGTACCAGAGTTGGCTGCACCCTGGCTCCCAGCCTCCACCCCACACTAGGGCAGGCAGGCTGCATCGCAGCTGAGCGAGCAACTTTTCTTTTTTCTTTTTTTAAGTCCCTCAATCTTCCCTCTCGCTTTCCAATCCCTCCATACATTCTGTCCCTTCCCCTCCCTCCGATTCCCTTCTCCCCAACCACTGCTGTTGCTGCCCCCAGTTGAGCCATGGGGGAGCTCCAGAGCTGCTCCTGGAGCTGGGCAGCACATGGACCCAGGCTCAGCTAGAGAGCAGTTGCAGAGGTAGCAGCAGATGGGTTTCCCTCCCCTGTGACTGCTTCTAGGGTGGCAGTGACCATAAAGGGGGAGAGGGGGACTGGCAAGGAGCAGAGACCCAGCTGCTGCTGTTGCTCCTACTGCCCCTAGCTGAGTCCAGCTCTACCCAGAGCCTGGATGGAGGGGACAAGAGCAGCTCTGGAGCCTCTCCTTGCCCCTACCCCCCCCAGGCAGGGGAAGAGGAGCAAACATGCCACTGAGCATGGAAGGGAAGGGAAGAGAGGGGGGATTATCTGCTTTGGGGACTTAAAAAAGTCCGCAGCTGCTGTTCTCACAGTGTGGTCAACTGAAAGGGGGAGGGTGCATCTATACCACTGCACCCCCGCTAGATCTACCCCTGCAAACACAATTCATTAAATGTACACATATTCTCCCAACTACCGCAGCTTTATGCCAGCACTGCCTGTATACAGATACTTTTATGGATATTGCATATACGATGGGATTTCATAGATTCATAGATGCAAGGGTCGGAAGGGACCTCAGGTTATCGAGTCCAACCCCCTGCCTAGGCAGGAACGAGTGCTGGGGTCAGATGACCCCAGCCAGATGCCTATCCAGCTTTCTCTTAAAGACCCCCAAGGCAGGGGAGAGTGTTACTTTAAATTCCAATTGCCAAATCAAGAGCAAGACCTTATAAAGGGGGATAAGGTAAAATGCCATGTTTATTGATTACATGAATTAGACATAGAGGTTCGGACACACCACTTACACAGACATGCACAAATCATCATACATATCATACACAACATAACCATTCTATTCAGACATTATAGTTACCAGCAGCAGTTGCTCAATAATGGCACTGGGTGGCCAGCCCAGGCCTCACTGAAAGAAAGAGATCTTAGAGATCACAGCTTGGAGTGGCATGGACAGACATGTGTGTAGCAGAAATGCCACCGTCTGTCTCTCTCTCCAGAAATCTGTCCCGGTCAGCTTCGGACACTGGGGTCGAACTGCTAAGGGAGAGGGGATTTTCCTCCCTGCCTACGTGACAAAAGCCTGGTGCCTAGGGTGTGGTCCCTCAGGTCACCTGAGTTGGGGGAGGGAAAAGCCCCTTCTCCTCATGCCCCGGTAACCAGTGATGCTTTTTAAATTGGTTGGCTACTTGCCAACACTGCTGGCTTCTATTGGACTGGGCTGCTGAGGTCAGAAAAGCTATATAAAAGACCTGGTCCAAGAAGAAGGGAGAGAAGCCATTTTACCAGCATGGCACAAGCATCAGGACACAGGGAGAGAGTCTGATCCGACTGAAAAGCACTCTCTCTGGCAATCTCTGAGCCAGATATCTACCATCTTCTGGATGACACTTGCAAGTGTTTCTAGAGAGCTAGTCAGTTCACAGTGAAGCATTTGCATATCAAACGGCTACCTCAGCCAGACTGTTTTGCTCAATGGTAATCCCTTGATAGTGTTCTACTTCTTACCCTATTCTAACTCTACCCTTTGTAACCAATAAAGTTCTCCTTTATGGCTGGTGTAGGAGACTTATTGAAGGGTGGGCTTAATTATGCATAGGAGGCCCCTTAGGTCTGCGGACTAAGGGAGACTATCTTTTTTGGCCCCCGACTTGGGGAGGAGCCCCAAGTGCTTGTATTGGGTCGAGTACCCATAGGACTATTAGGCCTGTGTTTCCCCAAGGACACAGAACCCAGAAGGTCCCCTCTCGGGGTAGTAGCAGCACATTACCCCCGGACTCTGTGGTGGGTCTCGAAAGGGGGTCTGCCAGGGCTTAGGTGCCCCTGGGGAGACACGTGGAGTCCGGCAGGTGGACAGGCGTACTGAGGTGGAAGGCTCAATGCAGGAGCTCCCCCCCCCCCCCCCACACTGGCCCACCAGTGTGCTCCGACGAAACAGCAGTTGAGAGAGACTCACCCAACTTGCATTTTTTAAGTCTTCTTTTATAGGGACTGGCATCCTTTTTTCAGCACTTTGGGGTTTTTCCATACCCAGCTCCTGTTTTTGCAGTTGTTCTTCATCCATCTTCAGCTTAACTCACCCTGAGGTCATCTTGGTTGTCAAAGCTGGTATCTCAGCCTTGGAGTGTTCTTTCAGGGAGCAGATGCATGACAAATGCATGACATGCCATAGTTCTATTTGTCATGCATCTGCTCCCTCTTCTGAGCACCCTTGCAGCTTGAGAGCAATGCAGGGGCATGTAGGGAACGGGTAAGGATCTTCAAGTGAAAGACAGAGCCAGGATTCGGTGAAAGGAGCAGCGAGGTCTTATCCTAGAGCAGGGGTCAGCAACCCCCAGCATGTGTGCCGAGCATGGCACGCAAGGCCATTTTGCTTGCCCCTCTCCTGCCAACCCAGGCTCTAAGCAGCTGCTGCCAGCCACAGAGCCCAGGCTGCTCCCAGCAGGCAGCTGGGAGGCTGCAAGCCCTGCTGTAAGCAGACTGGGCTCCATGGGCTAGCTGCAAAGAGCTGATCTGGGCTCCAACATGTCGGCACTCCAGCACCTTCCAAGGTAGACATTGTGGTTTTTTCAGAACTCCGGCCAAAAAACATTACCTATCCGTGTCCTAGAAGTTGGAGCAGCAATGATGATGTTAAACTGGAGAAGGGAGCCAGGTCTCACATCTCCCCAGCTGCAGAGATTTCCCCAGGGGAGAGGTGTAAGGCAGACCGCATGCTAATGCTGGGACTAGACTAGAGGCAGGGGTCCTGACACTGAGGGGCTGTTCTGACACACAGGGCTCATATACACAAGACGCTTTACTGCAAAGTAGCGTAGTATACTGTGCAGTAAGCATGTGCTCATGCTTACTGAGCAGTAAACCTTGCTAATCATGAGTAAATTTGCTACCTGAAAATGCAAGTAGCAAATTTATTCACAATTAGTAATGGCACAGTAGCACTTACATAGATGCCTGACTGGGAGCAAATCTGCTCTTAGTCAGCCAGCTACCGGGGAGGAGGGAGGGGCAGGAAGATTGATCCTTATCCCTCAGCATGGTCCCAAGGCCAGTTATATAACAGGGTTGGGCAATAATACGGTCTACAAGCCAGATTTGGCCCACAAGGCCATTCTATCCGGCCCATGGGACCCCAAGAAATTTTTTAAAAATTAATATTTATTTGCCTCTGGCTTCAGTCAAAAGTGACAGGAGCCAGGGACATTAGGACACAGCAGAAGCCAGGCCCCTGGAAGAGCAGGGCCTGCCCCACCCCACCCCCCCAGCCAGGGACCTGGCTCCCTGCAGGAGCGGGAAGCTCAGGTAAGAGTGCGTCAGGGGCCACACTGGTCCCTGCCTGGCCACAGGGCTGGGAGTGAGGGGGCGCGTGGGAGCCAGTACTGGCAGGGCCCAGAGTAGGGGGGCTCCCCTCTCTCCCTGCTGGGGCAGCCCGGCCCGGCTCCCGAGACCCCCGCCCAGCACCGGCCCTGAGGCACTGCCTGGCTGTCGCTGGCTCCCAACCCCCATCTGGCCCTGGGGGCAGCACAGGGGCCGCCTGGGGGCAGCATGACCTGGCGGGGACGTGGCCTGGAGAGCCGGTGGGGAACTTCCATCCTGCGCCTGAGGCACGGGGCAGTAACAGCCTGGCTGCCCCCCACGGGAGGCTCCGGTGGGTGCTGCCACCCCAGGGGGGAGGCCCGGGCCCCCCAGGGGCCCAGTGGCAGCTCACTCCCTGACCCCAGGACAGGCGGGGAGGCTGCGCCAGGAGCGGGAGTGCAGCCATGACTGCTTTTCTGCTCCAGAAGTTCCTGTGGCCGCAAGGAGCCCAGGGACCCTGGGGAAGCTCCTGGCCAGCCCCAGGGGCAGCACAGTCACCTCCCAAGGCTGCTGGGGGTGGCATGACCTGGCAGGGTCCTGAGCCAGGGCGTGGGAAACTCGGGGAGGATGCAGGAGCTTTCAGAGGAAAAAAAGCAGCCGTGGCTCTGATCCGGCTCCTAGCACAGCCTCCCGCCTGTCCTGAGGCTGGAAGGGGTGACCTGCTGCCAGGCTGCTGGGCCTCTGTGGGGTAGGGGGGACCTGACCTTCCCCCCAGGGTGGCGGCACCTGCTGGGGATGCCTGTGGGTGGGGGCAGCCAGCCTGTTGCCGTCCCAACCCTCAGGTGCAAGATGCAACTTCCGCACCACTTCCCTGGACTTCCCCTGTCCTGGGCCACATGCTGCTACCAGTGGCCTCAGGTGGCCCCCGCACTGTCCCCAGGGCCGGACAGGGGCTTCCCCAGGGCCCCCAGCCTCCTGGAAGCTGCAGGAGCTTCTAAAGCAGAAAAACAGCCGCTGTTCTGCTCTCCCTCCTGGCACAGCCTCCCCGCCTGTCCCAGGGCCAGGGGGCAAGCTGCTGTCAGGCCACTGGACCCTGGCGGGGGGGGCTGGGCCATCCCCTGGGGTAGTGGCAACTCCCAGGCCACCTATGGGGGTGGGGTAGCCAAGCCTTTGCTACCCCAAGCCTCAGGTGTGCGATGCAAGTTCTGCACCACTTCCTTGGGCTTCCCATGTCCCAGGCCATGTCCCCACCGACTCGTGCCACCCCAAGTGGCTCCAGGAGCACCCCGCACTGCCCCCCAAGCCTGACAGGCCCTTCCCTGGCAGCACCCAGCCTCCTGGCGGCAGCACAAGCTGCTGGAACGCAAACGCAGCCATGAGGCTTGGGGCAGCAAGTGCTCAGCTGGCTCCCCCCCTTGCAACCGTTCCTGCAAACCCCACAGCCACGCCCTCCTCCAGACACAATCCCACATCCCACATATATCACACACACATCCACAGCTCCCCACAAACACCACATCCACCCATCCACCCACCCACACTCCCCAACACTGCTGCACACCCCACACACTATACAAGAGTAAGACTACATTTTGAGCTATTATGCAATCACTTCTACATATAAAGCACAAACACACAGGTATCACAACAAAAATATATTTTTTAATTGAATTAAAATATAATATTATGGGTATTTGATTTTTTATTACATAATTTGTTTTTTTTCCCAGTTCTAAGATAGCAAAAACCCTCTTCTCCAAAGGAGTACTTCCAGGGGCAGAGGGAGGGACTTCCAGTGGCAAGGGTCAGAGGTCAGGGGTGGGACTTCCAGTCCCAGGAGGGTGACCAGAGGCAGGGCACCTGTCAAGGGGCAGGGTTACCCATGCAGTCCTCGACAGCTTGGCAAAACTTGCTAAGCAGCCCTCCACCCAAAATAATTGCCCGCCCCTGTTACATAAGATAAGGGTCTCCCAGCCTGAGCCCTGAGACCACAGAGCTGGGGATGGGAGATAAGTATCTCCCAGCGCCCGTCCCATAGTCGCAGAACTGGCACTGGGAGCTCTCTGCCAGCAGGGGCTGGGGAGCCTGCTCCCCTGCCAGCTCTGTGATTATGGAGCTGGGTGGGGAACAGGTTAGAGTATTCCCTGCTCAGCTCCATGAGCATGAAACTAGGAGGAAAAGACACCCTAGCCTATTCCCTGCCCAGCTCCATGCTTCCAGAGCTGCACAGGGAACAGGCTCTCCAGCCCCTGTCCTGCAATCATGGAGCAGGGGCTGGGCATTGTCGCAGTCAGGCAGCGCCCCAGAGAAAAGGATGCAATGTCCCAGCCCTGGCCAGAAGACAGCCGTCTCCTGGCCCAGTACTCCCTGCCAGCCCCTGGGCTAGCACCCAGGGGAGTCTAGAGCTCGCCCTAGTGGCAGCATTGGCCCATTGCAGGACCCCAGGAAGTGGGAGCAGTTTGCTGCCATTACAAGCAAATCTGCTCCCATTTTCCTGCATGTGTAAACACCTGCCTGAGAGCATTTACTTTTGAGTAGTTTACTCGCAAGTTAACTGATCCTGCATCAGCTGCATGTGTAGACACACCCACAGGACAAAAGAACCTGAGGGGGCTAATGGCAAATCACTGGGCACAGAGGTAGCTGTGGCAGCCCTCGTGTCATGTCACTGAAGAGGAAAAGGATCACAGATTGGGCAGGAGGGGTGGGAAAGGGACGGGACACGGGAGAGGCTGAACAGGGGAGGGCATGCAAATAGCTAGTATCAAAGTCTGCAGAGGAGGCGGCGGCAAGTAGGTGGCAGGCTAGGCCTGGCTAGTGGGGAGACTGAGCTGTTTAATATCTCTACCACCAGACCTTCTTTGGGCCTCTCTCAAGCATCATCTCAGACTCCTCCCTGCCACACACACAGGACCTTTAGCTCCCCACAGGTGGAAGGACCTTTCTTCTTCCTCCATGGCATATGTGCAGGGCTGGGTCTCCAAAACACAAGCCCAGGTGACAACAGGATTTCCCCCTTCACAGCCTCAATACCTCACTGATACCAATGCAGAGATAGCAACAAAAGGGACCCCAGCATTCCCGAGGTGTCAGGAGCAAATCCTGGTGGGATGTGGACCCTGGCACCCACAACAAGAGAAAAAAAGAAGCAGGA
>NW_005843186.1:47952-58603 GCF_000455745.1 Alligator sinensis
CAGGAATGGAAGGAGACTCTGTCCTTTCCCACAGCAGGATCCACATCAATGGGACAGGATGGGTTTGCGCTTCACAGTCTCTCTCAGATGGAAACAGGATCAATGTCAGCATTTTACAGCTCCCCCTGGAACAGGAGATATCCCAAGAAGAATATAAATTGCACACAGGCACTGCCTCCAAAAACAAGTTACAATGTGGGCTGCAGCACTGGAATACACAAACCAGAGAGAGCAAAAGGGAACCATAGGAATCCGGAAGAAGGGAATCCTGAGGTTCCTACTTTCCGTGGTCTGTGGGCTGCTCTGCCTTCCCTCTCCCCTGCCACCCGCTTCCCATCTCCTGCCTTTTTGGTCATCTTTAAAGCACATTTTTGCTGTCTCTCATTCCAGCTCCTGAGTTTTCCCATTCCCTGGGTTCCGAGTAGAGCCCAGGGGAGCTGAAGTGTTGGAGTCTTACTTTCATATCGCTGCAGAGTTGCAACTAGGAGGAACTAGCTGGTCCTTATATCCGAGTTCATTTCCTGATTAATTGCTTGCACCATTTGCTGCCTTTCCCTGGGCTTCATAGCCAACATGCCAAAATGGAGAGGCTCTTCCTTTCCCCTGCCCTGCGACAAAACCCCGAGGACTTTTTCTTGGCAGATGGCTCACTTTACCCCAATGTTTTCCACTGGATTCTGTGACAGACACTCTCTGCCTCATCAACAAACTAGAAAGGCTTTTCTAAAACTCCTCTTTCTATTCCCCTCCTTCAATAAAAAGAGGAAACAGTTTTCTCTTTATTCAAGAGAACTGTATTCTGCAATTTCATCCACCCAGGATCACTCCCTTGAACACTCTGAAAAGTAGTTATAAGCAGGGGTTCACCGATAGAGATTTTTGGGGCTGATACCAATAGCTGATATTTAAGGAGGTATATCAGCTGATACCAATCCGATTTCTGATACCAGCTGCCTCCAGCTGGTAAGTCCAGTGTAGTGGAAGGGGAGGGAAGGCGCGTGGGGGGCAGATCAATGACCCCCTGCAGTGAGGCAGGGGGCAGGGGCAGGCACTGCCCAGGCGTTCACCGATAGAGATTTTTGGGGCTGATACCAATAGCTGATATTTAAGGAGGTATATCAGCTGATACCAATCCGATTTCTGATACCAGCTGCCTCCAGCTGGTAAGTCCAGTGTAGTGGAAGGGGAGGGAAGGCGCGTGGGGGGCAGATCAATGACCCCCTGCAGTGAGGCAGGGGGCAGGGGCAGGCACTGCCCAGGCGGGTGGGATCGCCACTGCCGCTGGCCACCCGGCGCAGCCCCGGCTCAACGTCCCGCCTCCACCCACGCGCCGGGAAGAGCCAGGGCTGCAGCTGGCAGCGCTGGGAGCAGAGTGGCAGTGAAATCTGGGGTGGATGCAGCATCCTCCCAGTGCTACCAGTGCCTGCACCAAGCCCAGCCCCCACCGAGAAGAGCCCCAAACAGCCCTGGCTGCAGCCCACCCTGCCCCGCGCAGATCCAGGGGGCCCACGCTGCCCCCCTTGCCCTCCCAGGGTGCAAGCAGCAGTGGGAGCCGCCTCCACCCCCCTCATCTGCCCTGGCTCCAGCCCCTGCCCCCTCCCTCACCAGAGGGTGTTGATTTTCATTCCCCCCACATACCCCTTCCTTCCCCCTCCCCTCCCACCACACCGGGCTTACCAGCTGGAGGCAGCTCTCCACGCTGCTGGCTGTGCTCCTTGCTGCCAAAGTGCTGCACTGTGGCTGCATGCAGCACGGGCAGTTATCTGCCCAATTATCAGCCCCGTCGGGCCAATACCTGATGCAACCAGTTTTCTTTATATCGGTACCAATCCGATATTGGATCAATGCATCGGTGAACCTCTAGTTACTAGGGTCCACATCATCCTTCCTTCAATCCACTGGAGCAGGTTTTAGTCCCATCTCTTGTTATAGTCAGCTGGCTGACATCAAAACTTGATGAATCTGAGCTACTAAACTGAGATCTGGATTCACACTTCCCCAAAAGCCACAATCCCCAAGAACAAGTGATGCTGTAACGGAGGGCTGTCCTATTTCTAAGTGGTCAGGAGCACTTAGAAAGGGCATCAGGAGGGGCTGCATGCCCTGGGGATCGCACTAGTGCAAACCATTGACTCACAGGCTACAATATCCAACCCTGCTACACCACACACGTGGACAGCCCCCACCCCCACACTGCTGCACCTCATACACAGGCAGCACCTCTCCCCTCACTGCACAACGTGCATAAGCAGCCATTATGCCATACCCCCTTCACCACATACACATGCACAGGAGTGGCCCCCACTTCAGCTTCCTTGCTGCACTGTGATGTGGGCACCCCTTGCGGCATAGGCTGTGCTGCTCCCTGGCTGCAGAACAGGAGCAGGAAGCAAAAAGCAAGGGTTGGAGGGAAATCCTAGAGACCCCAGCTGTAGCAGCTGCCAAACTGATAGGGGAGCAGTGGCTGGGTAAGTCCATGGGGCCACACATTTACCCCTTGCGGGCCACATGTGGCCCATGAGCCCTACTATGTGAGGAAATTCTTAACTGAGCTCTGGTTTTAGTGAGAGGACGAGCAGCTATACAAGACGCTGACTGCATAGTAGCCTGATATTACTGTGCAGTAGCATCACGTGGCACAAACCATTCCACAAAATTACTACGCTTAGTATTAGGCTACTGCACAGCAACATCACAATAAGTGCGTTTGCTGGTGCTACTATGCAGTAATTTGGGTTACTGTACATTTATTTAGTACTTGTTTATACAAGTCAGGGGCAGGCAATTATTTCGGCTGGAGGGCCACTTAATTTTGGTGAGCTGTCAAGGGCTGCATGGGTAGCCCTGCCCTTTAACATGTGCCCTGCCCCTGGTCGCCACATTGGAACCAGAAGTCCCACCCCCTAAATCCTCTTACTCAAATGTAGTTGAGCACTTTTGTAATTGTGTCTGTAACACGGTCTCTGTCGGGAGCCCTGTTACTTGGAGAAACACCTGGGGGCTGTTAATTATGTCACCCAGCCAGGTGGGGGAGAATTCCCCACATTGCTCAAGATTGGTCTATTGGATGTAGCTTCCGGGGATAAAAGTAGAGGGAGGACCTGGAAAGAACGCCTTCGGGCATGTGAAGGTCGTCAAGATGACATGGGTCGGACTCTCACCCAGACACAGAACTGCAGCGGTGAGTTCAAAGGGGCTGAGGCCCCCTCACCACGAACGGAGGGGGGAATCCAGTGAAGATAAAGAGGGTCCCAGCTTAGGAAAGGCGGAGCTTGGCTGCAAGCAACAGCCAGAGACGCTCTTACTCCTGAGGAGAGAACCAGGAAGCAGGCTTTAACAAGCACAGCCGCAAAGCCAATCAATTATCGGCAGGGAGCAGTGGCACGGGAAAAGAAAAGAAAAGAAAGATGAGGGAAAGCTTCGGTAACGTGGGGTGGAGACTGAGCACCAGCAATACTGCCCAGCCCCAGCTAGTCCTGGTAGGGTAACTGTGAAAAAGGGTTGCCCAGAGCTTTGCACCAGCAAGAGGGAAAAGAGACTGAAACCGCGCTAGCTAATGAGGTAATTAGCGCCATGGAGCACCGGCGGGAACTTACCTTGAGGTTTCCGAAGGCGGGGATCCCCCCTCCAGAGCTGACGAGTGATTCAAGGAGCAAGTTGAGTGGGCTGCCGCCTGCAACCCCACCCACTGTAAAAGAAAAGAGAATAAAAATACCTGGAGTGACTTAACGTGTCAGGAGAAGTTATTCTGCAAGTACCAATAACATCATATCAATCTCTTTCCTCCCCTCGTAAGATCAAAGCCGTGGCAAACAAGAACCAGAGGAAACGGGTGGTATTACGCAATCCCGATAACAGTGTCCATGACAGTGCTTAGTTTCAAAACACTTTTACAGAGGACCTCTTGATGATTAATAAAGTGTAGAAAAATAATTTTCTGTTCTAGATTTATTTCTTTGACTTGGTCTTGAATTCTTTTCAGCAATCCAACATGTTCACTTGTCAGGTTTGGGTTTCCATCGGTGATCTCACACACCAATGTTTTCTAGTCCATTCTCAATTTTGACATGCATGGATTTACTGCCTCCAAGAAATATTTTTCAGTTGTTGTGTCTTTCACTGACTGCATCAATGCCAATTCTTCTGTGAGCTCAAAATTTTCAGTGAGTCCTCGAACCAAAAAAAAAAAAAAAAAAAAAAAAAAAAAAAAAAAATCAACAACTGGGCTGCGTCTTTGACTTCACAACTGTCATTGAGTGCCAATCCAAAATATGAGAAATCATTTACCTTACTTTTCATTCGCTGGTGCAGGTTCTCAGAAATATCTTCAACGCGTCTCTCAATAGTTCACCTTGACAAGCTAACGTTCTCAAACTGCTTTTTCTTGTCTGGACACAAAATCACAGCAGACTTGATCATACATTCCTTTACAAATTCTTCTTCAGAGAATGGTTTGCTGTTCTTGGTGATAGTGTGCAATCACATAACTTGTTCTTGTAATTCCATCCTGTGCTGCCATTGCTTTTGTTAAAAAAAAACAACAACAAAGAACAACTTCATTCTTTCTGCATTGCAGGAACTATCTCCTCAGCTTTCTTTGCTTGTTCTTGGGCAGACAATTTCTCATATTTGGACACACGCTTGGTTTCATAATGCCAATTCAAACTATTTTTTGAATACAGCCACACTCTTTGCAAATTAAGCAAACAGCTTTTCCACCCACTTCAGTAAAAAAAATATTTAGATGTCCATTCTTTGCTGAATATTCAGCATTCAGTGTCTACCTTCCTCTTCTTTGATGTGCTCATATCCAAATCTTTTTTCTTCTGTGGGGTTGTGATATTAGGGATGTAAGCATCATTTTAAAAAAAAATATCCATTGACATTTTTCTAAGTTCATCATTTAACCATAACATCTCAGGACACTGCCCTTGCCCTGGCCTGTGCCCTTATCAGTCACGTAGATGTCTTTGTTGTAACAGCCGCCCAGGTGATTGGGGGAACTTAACCAAGTAACCAGAAGGGATCTGCTATCCGGCACGTAGCAACAGGCCTGGAAATTGCAGGCAACATGCCACCAGGGGTAGGTAACTGCAGCTGGAACACTGGCCCTCCTGTGGGGATACAGCATTGCTGTTGCCTATGTACCTACCAGGGCCCAGCCCACTCCAGGTTGCTCATTACAAGCAGTTCCTGACAGTTCCCCTCACCAGCACCAGCCTGGCCCATTCCACACAGCTGGACCCAGTCCAGCCCAGCCTGTCCTGCCCTGTGTGAAGTAGCAGAAGCTGGCCGAGCCCCAGGTTCCCCTCACCGGCACTGGTTCAGCCCATTTGGTGCTGCAGGACCCGGCCCAGCCCGTCCTACACAGCATGGTACAGCAGAAGCCAGCCCAGCTCAGCTCCCCCTCCACTGATGCCAGCCCGGCCCATCCCATTCCATGTGACATGGCACGGCAGAAGTCTGCCCAGCCCTCCCTCTCTCTCACTGGTGCTGACCCGACCCGCATGGTGTGGCAGAAGCTGGCCCAGCCACCACTTCCCCTCACCTGTGCCAGCCCAGCCAGGCCCATCCCACGTGGCAGGGTCCATCCTAGTCTTTCCTGTCCCGGGTGGCATAACAGAAGCTGGCCCAGCCTCCACTTCCCCTCACCTGCACAGCAGGATCTGACCCAGCCTGTCCAGTTCCATGCAGCAAGGCAGACACCTCCCAGGCTCCCTTCCCCTCTCTGGCGCCATATGATCTGGCCCAGCCCATCGTACCCCCCTCACACTGCAGACCTGGCCTAAGCTAGGGGCAGAGCGAGGCTAACTGAGTCAAGTTGCGGTCAGGGTTGGTTGCCTCGCAACCAGAGCTCAAACAAGCAGCTGGAGGCTCCTGCTGCTGGCTGCCTCCTCGGCTTTCAGGCATCCTGCAGCCTTTACCTGCATTTTGGAGGGGCTCTGTGGGCCAAATGAAAGTGCCTGGCAAGACAGATCCAGCCTGTGGGCTGTATTTTGTCCACCCCTGCTGTAGTTGGAGTGAGATGATGCAATCTGATGTTCCAGTGAGGGTCTCAGTGATTTTGACCAACCTGGTATAAACTGCATATCCAACCACATGTAGGTGGAGTATCTTCTGCGCTCCTGCCTTCCCATAAAAAAGGGTAGCTAACCTCACAAATGGAGGCCAAGTTTACCAATCTGGTCTCTTGCAAGGCTGCAACACTTGCGTTAGTTTTTGCAGCTCTTGATCAATCAATGAGGCCTTCTGGACCTGTCCATCATCTGTAAATTGTTATTCATCCCAGGACACATGTCCTGACGGTCCAGCTTCCCAGCTGGTAGGTTTTAAGATTTCTTTTCTTGCTGCCTGGTACTTGATTTGCAGTCTGTTTACCAACTTTTGGTCTATCCCAGTGGCAGGCAAAATCCGGCCTGCAGGCCAGATCTGGCCAGCAGTGGTTTCCATTTCCCAGCAGCCCCTGCCCACATGGCTGGGGCCGGTTTCCATGGAGACCCCAGCAGCAGCTGCCTTGTGAAAGTACAGGGCTAGGGTTTCCATGGAGACCAGCCCCAGCAGCACTGGCAGGCAGCAGCACCCCCAGCCTCTTCCTGGTGGGGGGCTCTGTTGCAGGCTGCAGTGGGGTGGGTTCAGCTGCTGCTGCCTGTGTGGGGTGGGCAACAGTGGCAGCACTGCTGGGACAGGTGGCTATGGGGAATTTTGGAGTGGCTACAGCCTCCCACAAGCACCGCCCTTGCTGGCAGGGCACACAGCAGGGCAGGGAGCTGCTCCAAAGCCTTGCAGCAGTGATAGTGTGATCCAGAGCCAAGGCAGAGCTGTGATCTGCAGCCTGCATACTCCGGGCAGGGGCATGCAGGAAGCGGATTTCAGCTCTGTCCTGGCTCTGAACCACACTATCACCGCTGCAAGGATCCAGGGCAGAGCCGCGATCCGCTGCCTGCACGTCCCTACCTGAGGCATGCAAGCTGCAGATCGCTGATCTGCCCTGGCTCTGGACTACAACGTCATCATCACAAAATCCCAGCCCAGCTCCGAAGCAGCTTCACACCCTGCCACGTGCCCTGCCAGCACTGCTGGGGCCCATCTCCATGAAAACCCTGGCCTCGCACTATCATAGCACAGCTGCTACTGGGGTCTCCATGGAAACTGGACCCAGCCACACAGGCAGGGGTTGCTGGGAAATGGAGTCCAGCTGCCAGCTGGATCCACCATTCTGCCCACCCCACGCACAAAGTGAGGCAGGCACACCATGGCAGGTCAGCAATTTACTGGATGGGGACTGGCCAACTTAAGGCGGGCGGTAGCTGACCAGTGGAACTCTACACCATTTTACTCTATGCCAGCTGAGTTGAATTTATAACCCATGACTGCCTTACCTCTCCTCACCACCCTCCATTGTTACCTCTCCAACTTTATTCCTGATTTGGATTCTCAGAACTAATATTTGCCTGTGACTTGTAGTTCACTAACCTCCCTCCCCCTCAATCACTGGCCTAGTCACACAGCATTTTTGCTTTAGGATTCAGAAGCTACAGATTGCAAACATCACAAAGGATTAAATAAGAGAAACCAGCTGGGCAGTGGGAATCTTGTGGGGCAGGAGAGGGATCATTGGCACACAGCATACAATCATGGATGCCATTTCCCCCTCTCCCAAGCTTGTTCCAAAGCACATCCAAAATTTCCTGCATGTCATGGCTGAGTGAGACTCCATGATCTAGGCCCTAAAAATATTCATGTGCCTGGTAGCTCCCAAGCTCACTCAAAGGAAAAGCAGCATCTTGATTCAGTCAAAGAAGCCAGGATGCCTTAACACTGAGGTACTAATGACTGTATAAAATTACATTATGGAGAACGATATCAGGGTCTGCTTCCAAAGCAGAGGGAAGTCAGGGTCAACGTAGACAGGTTTCTCTGTTGGTCCTGCAACAGCTCCATATCTACCCACTGCCTGGGATCTAGATTATATGTAAACTCTAAAAAAGCACAACAAACTAGAAAAAATTAGTCAAAATAGTCAAAAGGTCAATATCTGTCCTGCAGTCATTACAGTTAAATGTAGGTCTCTTATTCAGATTCATAAAACAAAATCTAACCTTTTTGAACATCTTGACAGTGCCCCCAATCCTTTACTTTCAGTCATTTCTATACCAGGGTTAACATTACCAGACCTGAGTTAACATTTGTTGATGGAGCTAAAAACAGTCTGCAGGGCTATGAAATAGAAAAAAGACATTACCAGGAGTGGCTAACAGACAGCAAAAATGTAGAAGGATTTTTTGAATAGCAGAAAGTCAAGACCATTAATAAGAAGGAAGGTTCCTTAACAGCTGTGGAGTGGAGAGATTGGCAGGAGGTGACAATGAGCCACAAAATCAACAGACTCCCTCGCTGCTGCCTGAATAGAAATACTACTGCCTCTCCCAGGCAATTCATTTTAAAGATGGGGTGGAACAGGAATCAAAGGGGGGGAGGAAGGGGTCCAGCTGCACCACTGCAGCTCCCCTGAATCTGCCCCTGTTCGGGTGTACTCAGTGAGTCGTATTTAGTAGGCAGCATACCCTCTTATACTAATAAATATACTGGTTACCGTGCAAGTGAGTCTTGCTCCCTATCCTGTTGATCAGACAGTTCAGGGTCTGAGACATTCAGGGGTGTAATCCAGTAGTTCAGTAGTTTAGTAATCCAATAGTCCAATGACCCTTTGTTCCCCAACTGTTTTTATACCTTTTGTTTTCTACATATTATTTTTACCATTATTCTTACTACTACTGGCTACTTACAGACTTATATAATTGATTTCTTACTATTGGGCATTTTCCTAAAACCTTATATACATAAGCACACCCACACCAGGCATACCCGCAAGGGGGGGGGAGGGGGGTGCACTGGGACAGCTGCACCCCCCTCCCCTCGGATTCCTGCTCCATCCAGAATTTAAAAGCAACTGCCTGGCAGTGGCAACAGTATTTCTAGCTAGGTAGTAGTGAGGGAGTCAACTGACTTCATAGCTCTTTAAAATATACCTGATCCCAGCTAAACTCTTCATCCCATGGGTGTTAATGGTCTTGATGTTCCACCCACCACATGAACCTTTCTTCTGCAGTTCTGCTGTCTGCTCTCTGCTCCTGGTGACAAAGCTCCTATTTCACAGCCTTAAAGACTGGTTTTAACTCATCCCAATGAAGTTCTACTTGTTTCTGCATCAATCTCAAACCGCATAATACAGCCCTAGGCCCCTGGCTTACTACTAAAGCTACAGGTTTCCCTCGCGTTACACAGGTTCTGTATGTGTGAATTTGCTCTTATGCAATGACCCTTTTTATACCAAAAAATTGTTATATGCAAGGTAAATTCACTCTTATGCAATCGGTGTAGTGGAAGTCCACAGTCAGCTGCTTTGTGCGGTGCATTGTGGGAGTAACACCATAGACAGAGGAAGAAAAAAAATTAGGGGGGGGAAGGTGCTGAGCTGGGTGATGGTGCTCTGGCCAGGCTGCAGCGCCAGCTGCTGCAGCCCGGCCCAAGTCCATCAGTACAGCACCCAGGGAGCTGTGAGCCACGAAGGCACTCTACAACAGCATCCGCAGCCACCACTTAGGGCAGCTGGTACCCGTGCTTCTGGAGCTGCGGCTGCCCCGGGAGTGGTGCAACGCCATGACAGTACAGTCAAGGGGGTCAGTACAGTCAAGGTCTTAGAAGGTATCCCTATTTGTTACATTGCAAAGTGGGTTCCCTTTACGCAAAGTTGAGTTATGTGCCATTTTCCAGGAACGCATGTACAGCAGAAAGCAAGGGAAACCTGTATTTCTTTTCATTTGGAGAAAACAACATGTTATGTGTGACAGCTGAAAAGTGTGCCTGTGTGATAAAGGTGGTTGCTGAAGGCTCTATGAAGATTAGACCAAGTGTTTTTCTGTATTTGTTTAGATATTAAGCTATATGTTGCTGCTAAAAGCCTAATTAAAGTCTAAGATGTAGTGAGGCCTTGTATAAAGTAAGGCCTAGTAAATTTAGCAAAGCCTTGAAGTAGTAAGGCCCTGTGGCGTAGTTAAAATGACCTTATCAAAGGAATGCAAGGCTTGTACTGCTAATTGGTCAGTCTAAGGACAGTTGAAGTAAAAGGAATCTGAGTGGTTATACGTTATCAAAACCATTCAGAAGCTATAAATTAGCTGGAATATCTGGAAACCATTCAGAAGGAAGATACAGCTCTTTGAAAAACATTAGTTAGCTGTTACCTGGATCAGTGGGCCCGTGGACCTTGAGGAGCCCAAGGACTGCATTCCATGGTCCTTCCCGGTACCCTTCGGCCAGTGCCGTTAAGGGACGCCTGGACCGCTGAACTTCGTGGAAAGAGAAGCTTGCTGTGTATCAGGCATCAGAGGGGACTGCTGATAAGTTGCCAAGGCGAATTGCTTTTGTCTGCCATTGTTTGTTTTGTTACTCCGCATAGTTGTTTTTGTTAAGTCAATAAATCTTTCTTACCTTTCTACCCCCGACCATACTCTCAATCTCGAACCCTCTGCAGGTGGCTAGGACATTATGTTGTGTGTGATGATGCACCTCACCATGTGCCCTCCCACCCCCTTTCCAAAATCCTAGTACTACCCATGCCCATGGGCAGATCTAGAATTTTGAAGGGGGG
>NW_005843186.1:58613-64593 GCF_000455745.1 Alligator sinensis
ATACAAGAACATCCAAGCCATTAAAAAGAAAAGGAAGTCATCACCCACCCTCCCTCTCTATCCACTCTTCCCCCAACTCCCACTGGCAATACTGCAGCTTTTACAAAACACTTTATCTATCCGCTTGCTCAGCTCAGCCGCTACGCAACACCTCCCACTGACACCTTCTGCTTCCCATCTGGGCCTTATCTCGGGCCTCTCGGTGTCGGAGAATGGGGCTTCCGCTGCACCCTGCAAGGCTCTCCTGGCCCTGTGGGCCGTTGCCGCGCCTCAGAATCCCCAGAGCGCTTCCAAAGCGTTCTACAGTTCAACCTTCTACAGCCAGTTCTAGCACGCACCGCCGCAGTTTCAAGGAGTTTAGGGCTGAACCACGCCCCCCGAGGGCCGCCTCTGCCCAAGCAAGCGCAGCAGGCTGATCTGCTTATTGGAGACCTGGTGGGGTGGGGCAAGCTACAGTGTAGCGACGTCAGGCAGTACCGCTTCCGTCTGCTGCTGGCCGGAACTGTGGGGGGCAGCTATGGGGGCGCAGCTTAGCACGGTAAGCGGCGCGGCGGCCCTGGGAGTCCCTAGTTCGGGCGCGGGGCTCCTTCCTCCTCCAGTGGGTCTTGCAGCGCGGGGCCCTACCTTGCAATGGCCGGTGCAGAGCAGCGTGCCTGGCACTGCATTAGTGTGGCTCTGCATTTGCATCGCACCGCTCTACGTTGGCAGCGGGGCGGGCGGCTGCCGGGCTCCGGGGGCAGCGTGTCGGGTCGCTCCCCGCCCGCGGCGCCACAAAGTGCTGGCCCAGGCGACGGGCTAGGGAGCGGCTGACTCAAAGCCCTTGACGGGACCGGCTTTGAGTCGCCTTTTCCTGGCGGTCCGCCCCGGCCCGGCCAGCAAATGGCAGCGCCACAACCGCAGCGGGCTGTATCTAGCTGGGGGGGAGGGGCGCTCAGAGACACTCCCTGGCTTGTGTAGGCAAGATCCTGCCATCTGACCCATTAAGAAGCACCTCTACACAGCGAAGACATCATAGGAGATAAATCCTGCCTTCAGGAGACAGCTTCCTTTGACCCTCCCCTGGTCCTCCTCTTCCTGTCATGCCCACTTTGTAAGGCTCAAGCCATGCTTTCCTGGCCCAGGTGCGAAAGTTGCAAAATCAGTCACCTGTGTCATTGGACACCCAGTCGAGTTGCACCCAGGAGAGAAGTGGGGGCCTGGTAACATTGTAGGAAAGTTCCTGGGGAAGCTCTGTGCCTTCAGTTAGTTTAATATCTTTGAGAGAGATGCTGCAGCTCTGCCCTGCTTGAAAATCAGGTTTAAGAAAAGCTATAATGCAGCACACAGGCATCAGGATAAATCTTGCTTAATGCTCTTCTTATGGTGGGAAAGCAGTTGGACAG
The DNA here is from genome assembly GCF_000455745.1 of Alligator sinensis. Taxonomy (NCBI): domain Eukaryota; kingdom Metazoa; phylum Chordata; order Crocodylia; family Alligatoridae; genus Alligator; species Alligator sinensis. The sequence continues at coordinate 59,996 of NW_005843186.1, forward strand.
TGTTGTTAAAAATACACAGATACAGCAAATACTCTGCATGTGGTCAAGGAATCATATCTCGAATTCAAGTGTAATTCAGAAAGGTAAGCAAAGGCCCCTTTAGAGGTGGAGACAAGGACTATTTTGGGCTCCCCTAGGAGTAAGTACACTGCCCTTAAATACAGGAATATGCTTTCAGCTTAACTTTTGAAGTGGAGAATCAGCTATCTGACAGAAAAGTAGCCTATTTTATAAAAGTCATTTTCTTTTTGGAGGTTTGATGTGTAGAAGCAATAAAGCTAGCAAATGAAGAGTCTTGGGTGCCACAGTTGTGTATGGTACTGCTATAGTTGTCCAGGGAGCTGATTTTTTTTGTAGCTGAAAATTAACTCTTGTCTATCTTGTGCAGAACTGAAGTACCAATGTGCTTGCATAGTAACATGTAGGAAACCAATACAGCATTTTAGCTGTATCTGGCTGCTTAAAGTTCTTTAAAGTAAGTACATCTAGAGACTGGTTGTGTTCCATGTATGTTCAGAATATTTATTTTGGCCTGTGCAACTTTTTCTGATGGGCTTCTCTGCCTTACTTGGAATTTTTAAGGTCACGATTCATGCCTTTATAAATAAAGTAATGCAGATATATTCCAGAGATAATAAACCCTTGTGTGCTGATGATCTAGAAAGGAAGAAAATATTAAGTTATCTGACTAGTCATTAAGCCCTCATAAAAAGATTATTCTGTGACATTCTAGATACACATGTGCACGATACATACGGAAGTGCTAATATGAACTCTGAATGGATGAGGAATAATAGAGTTCTTGATTCTTGTAACTTATCTCTGATTTATTTATATGCCCCTTGGGCCCTAAGGTTTTCAAAACAGTGGCCTTGCAGTTATGACTCATGGCAGAGATCTTTTGCAGTCATGTGGCTTGCTGAGAGATGGGTTTGTGTTGGAGTGCTAGCAGTCATTGGCATGCAGCAATACCTTTTCCAACAGCTGCCTGGTTTATTGTATCCCTTTCCCATCCTCCAGTGCACCTGTTTAACTATTTCAAACTCTGTGGGTGTTTGAGGAGGACCTGGAGGAACTGGCTGGGGGCAGCTGTGAAGTATGTAACTTCAGCTGCTGCTGCTAGTAGAGGGCAAGGCACAGATGCATGAAAGATAAAGGCATAGTGACAGATGTACCCTCCCCCACCCTCCTTTCCTCCCAAAAACTAATGAAAAAAAGCCTCTCCTGGTAACATGAATGACGGGTATTTTCTGAGGCGTGGGGATGAAGTAGCAGCTGATCACCCTGGGGATATTGTACTAAAAAGCTTGTTCCTTGTGTATATTTATGCTACAGCTCCATGACAGAGTATTTTGCCACAATAAAGTATTATACCAAATTTCAGAATTTGGCTAGTAGATGCACTCCCTTCAATTATTGCCTCCTCAGATAACCCTAGGGCTGCAGTAACTGCTGGCTGAACTTGTGCTTTGCAAAGGTTGTAAATCTGAACATTTTCATTGCCTTCCTCTGGCTACCCCCTCATGCAATTGCTGAGAATCCAGGTGCCATAATAAACTAGGGCTTTCGTTAATGTTTTCTTATTTTTTCCAAAATGGCATCTGACTTTGCTAATAAAAGCCCTTATTTTGTTGTGACCTTATCCTGTTTCAGGGCTGTGCATGATTGGAGACTATGATTCACGAAAGCTAGAGAGAGAGTTTTGCCTTCTCTTGAACACTTAACTGCTATACACTGATGTAGTCTCCTTGACTTCAGTGAAGCTATCTTAATGCCCTATGAAAAGAGCTCATAGGATAACATTGTTTGTCCTGGTAGTATGTTTATAATCTTGTCTCAGTAAGGAGGATAGATTACTTTGGGGAGGGAGAGTACCTCTGCTGAGTCCAGCTGCCTAATTGGAACATATCTAAATAATGATTTTCCTTTCACCCTGCTTGAACAGTTGGGAATAAAGCCCAGATCTGCTTTGCAAATTTAAGGCAACTACATCTTTAAAGGTCACTCTTTTATTTCAAGCCTAAAACGTCATCTATCTTAAAATTCTTTTATCACTTTCAGGAGTTCTAGTTAGTAATCTGTTCACCTTCTTGTCACCAGAAATTAAAAGAAAAAACTAAACTTGACCCATTTCTCTTTAGCTTGCTTTATTCCCCCTCTTTCCCCCCCCCCCCCCCCAACAAACCCCTATCTTTTATCACATTTACAGTTATTCAGTGTTCTTCCTGGAGCTGTTGAATTCTAACTGTATTGTAGCAACAATTTAGTCTTAACTTCAGTTCTACCGGAAACAGATATGTGTGGGACATTCAAATAAAGGTGTTAATGTATTTTAATTCTGTAGAGAAACGTTTTGGAAAGAAAAGGATAAAACTGCTTTCCCCCCTCCCCCCCATTTTGTTAACAGACGTCAGCACACTTGAAATGATCTAGTACAGGCTTGTCCAACATACGGCCCGCGAGCTGCCATGCGGCCCACCAAGGCATTCTCTGTGGCCTGCGGTGCTGCTGCGACAGTAAACTAAAGTAAACACCGTTTACTTTCGTTTCCACCCCTTGTCCCTCCCCCAGCCCCTCAGCAGCTTACTAATGGCTGCTGAAGGGCTCGGGAAAGGACAAGGTTCCCACACGCACTGCGTCAGCTTGATGTTGCCAACGCAGTGCATGTGGGAAGTGGAGAGCCGTGTGCCATTCACCACAGGAAGAGGCCAGCCAGAGCAGCAGGGGCTCAGCTGCACTTTCCCCCTACCTGCACTGGTCAGTCCCAAGTGGCACACAGCTCTGCTGCCACGTCTGCTGGCTGGTGCCGACCCAGGCAGGTCTGTCCCATCCGGAGCAGCACGCAGCTGAAGCCAGATTCCCACGTGCTGCTGGGGACGGAAGGAGCCTGGCCGGGTCTGCACCGGCCAGCAGAAGTGGCGGCGGAGCTGTGTGCCGCTCACATGGGAACCTGGCTTCAGCAGCATGCTGCTCCGAATGGGACGGACCCAGCCGGGTCAGCACCAGCCAGGAAAAGTGGTATGCAGCTGAAGCGGGCTTCCCACATGCTACTGGGGACAGGAGGAGCCCAGCTGGGTCTGTGCTGGCCAGCAGAAGCAGCGGCGGAGCCGTGTGCCGCTCGGGACGGGACGGGACAAACCCGGCCGGAGCGGCAGGAGCCGAGCTGCATTTTCCCCCTGCCTGCACCGGTCAGTCCCCAGCGTACATGGCTCCGCTGCCACTTCTGCTGGCTGATGCTGACCCGGCTGGGCTCCTCCCATCCCCAGTAGCACGTGGGAAGCCAGCTTCAGCTGCATGCTGCTCCGGATGGGACAGACCCGCTCGGGTCAGCACCAGCCAGCAGAGGCGGCGGCAGAGCTCTGTGCTGCTTGGGACTGACCAGCACAAGTAGGGGGAAAGTGCAGCTGAGCCCCTGCTGCTCCGGCTGGACTCATCCTGAGGTTCATTTCATGTTTGTAAAATGCTTGGAGAGCCCCACATAGATGCACTGCGTAGAAATGCAAAATATATTTTGACTCACATATTTTGACTTGGCACCTTGGGCTGAGATTTTCAAAGCTGAGTCAAAAGGCCAACTTCCATTAAAATGAATGAGATTTAGAGGGCTCCAAATCCTTTATGACAACTTTGTAACATGCCTGTCTACCCCTTTTTGCAAATCTCAGCCATAGTTTGGAAGCTCAGCCAAAGAACATAAGAGCTTCTGAACGTAAGAGCATAAAAAGTGCCATGCTTGCTTGGTCAACCCCATGGTCCATCTAGCTCAGTATCCTGTCCTGAACAGTGGCAGAGGTGGATGCTATAGAGGGAGAGTTTTGAACTGGCTAGACCCATTTCATTGTCACTTCCTGCAACTTCAGTGGTGTCAAAGGTTACATGACATCACTTCCTGATGTGATACCACTTCCTGTGAGGTCTTTGAATATGGCTCGCTGGCCACTGGGTGATAAAAAGTTCGTGATCTGGCCCCACATTCAAAAAGGCTGGACACCCCTGATCTAATATCAATAGTAGTGTGTGGTGGCAGGTCCAGTTACCTTCTGACAGGTTGCTGTGCTATCCAGTAGCTGTATCATGTTTAAAGGAGTATGGTTCTTAAAGAGCCGATCACATCATTCTTTAATAAAGTGAAAATGGGAAATGACCAGTCATGTCTTGAATGCTCTCATTGAGTAGGAGTGTGGAAATGCAATATGTAAAACTAAAGAAAAAGTCTTACTTCTGGAGCTCTTGTTTCTGCTTTCTTCCTCAGGGGAAGAAAGTCTAGGAAATTTCACAACGAGAGCTCCATGTTATTTCTGTCCCTCAAAGACCTTACAGAAGATATAATTCAATTCTATACGTGGAACTTACTGCTGTCCAGAAGGCTTATAAAAGGTTTAAGAGGCATATGTCATACTTGTGTGGACCTGCAAAAGTACTCTGCAGAGGTATATGCCACCCCTGACATGACTAAATGATAGCATTGAAATAAGAGGCAGAGTATGTTCATCTACCCAGGTGTCTATATTTGAATAATCACTAGCACGCTAGTATGAAGAAAGCAAAATATAGTACAACCTCATTATAATAAACCCCATTCATAACCCCATCAGCAG
>NW_005843186.1:64624-71355 GCF_000455745.1 Alligator sinensis
ATTATTATGATGCAGCAGACTTGACTAACCCTATTAAAACAAATGCCCCCTCTTAACAAAACTATTCTCTCAGTCTTGCGGGGCTGTGTTATGATGAGGTTTTACTGTATTGTATGTCCAAACAATGAATGCCATGTTATTTGTGTTTTGAGTCTACCATCTGGGCATTTACAACAACTGCAAAGTATGCACATTTTCTGTATGCTGATGCTGTAAGTATGCAAAAAATTATTTTTTTTTTCCCATGGATTATTTGATATGGCCCTCACCATAGTATTACTTCACTTTTAACCAAACAGTAGTGTTGACCATCTTCCTATGTTGTTGCAGCTGGGAGGTATTGTGATTTATCCAGTATGGCTAGTTTACACCTTCATCATGCGGCTCTTCAGGAAACCCCATCCAGCAATTACCTTGCAAGACCCTGAAGTGAAATATGCATTAAGACTGATTGACAAGGAGGTAAGTAAATGCAACACTGAGGACCTTGACAGTGCTCCATATAGCATCTAATAGTCATATCATTCTAAAAGTTGCATAATGTCATAAGAATATCATGTCCTATTGGGAAATTGTAGAAGTTAAGTTCTTGCAGAAAGCTGTGAATGCTGATACTTAAATTAAGCAAAGCTTGTAAATACTCTTCAGGTAGGTTAGCTGAAGGTTGTGAAGCACATTCTTGTAAACGTGATGCCACCTTTTCTAAATTCTATTCTTTACTGCTTTATTTTCACCTGTGGTGTATTACAGTGGGAAACACTTATATGTGAATAACTTACAGTAGTCATTTGTCACTGGTGGGCCATACTGTGAAGCATGTCCCTGAATTCCTAAAATCCGCAGGATTAGAAATGGTTACAAAACAGACCAAATAAAGTATGCTAGTGCAGCTGCTTATGCATAACCTGCTATGTAGGAGCTGCAGAAAGGGTTATTGCTGGCCATCACTGCTGTTGGATATCCATGCTTGAATGCATTATGGAGAGGTGTTTGTTGAGTGTTGTGATCCCACACGGTGCTGAAGTCTTTTCCATTCATCTTGGTAAACATGGATGGTGCTCAGCACCTCTTGGGAGTAGCTTATCCCAGGCTTTCACAGGATCAAACCTTAAAAGGAAAACACATTACTTCTTTGGAAACTGAACATTTGAAAACCTGGACGTGTTGGTTTCAGAATGCCTCATGGGTATTGTCATTACAGGCCTACAGCAGGATTTATGTCCCATGACACTGCAGTCATGCAGCTGTTGTGAAGCATTGCCTAACACCAAAGTTTTGGTGAGGAGTTAAACTTTCCATGGAGGGATGCCTTATGAGTAGCTCTTTAGTCACAGTACAGATCCTATTTTTGAAGCTGGGAGTGTCAAATATTTCTCAAGAAACATGTTTGGAAGCAAAAGATACTTTGGAAAACACACTGGCTTTAAACTCATTTTAGCAAGAATCAGTTTATTGAAGAGTGATATTCGTATTTACTCTCCAGTGTTGCCAAACCCCCTCCCCCCCCCTTTTTTTTAACATAATACATTTTAAAATAAATGCTTAAAAAATTACAGAGAGTGAGAACTTAAGGTTTTAGACTAAAAATATCCATCACCATCTGTAAACATTTCAATCACCTGGATTACAGTTGGCCTTTTATTAGTTAGTAGATGCGGCTCATTCTGTTAGAAATGTTGGTTCTTAAAGCTTATGTCCTGGTGGGAGAAAACTGGCTAGAAAGATCTCTGCATGCACATTCATCATCACTACTGTCCTCTCAGAGATCAAACTCCCAACTCCACCCACAACATAGCCTGGCCTAAATAAGTGGCTAGTCGTATTAGATGCAGATGTTCACAATTTGAGAATCTCTCTCCTTTTTAGCTCTCTAAAATTTGTTAATGAAATTGCTATTGTTGTCATAATTGGCTTCACTGTTTCCACTCCCTTGAAGCAAAAAATGGCAGTAAATACCAGTGCCCTAGAGCTGAGGTTTTAGGCTGCCCACAGACACCACTGCATTTGTGTACATTCCATTCACATTTAGAAAGTTCTTTGTAAACACACAGCCTAGAGACGGTATGGGTATTGGTTTTTTTTACTGCGAGTTTGTGTGTGAGTCAGCCCTAATGGAGAAATACCAGCTCATGCAAGATGATGCATCTTTTTGCCCTGCCCTCTGTCCTGCATCTCAGCCCATGCTACCATGGTTACTGTCACAATGGGAGGTATTTTCTGGCTGAAGTAAAAGCTAGTAATGCTACCTGATTGTGTTGTCAGGTAAATTAGCAAGCACTAGTTCCCAGATCTTGTCTGACGTGCTTTAACATTATTGTGGAGGGAATGTAAAAGCCCCAAATCTGCTTTCCAGTGTCTGACAGCAAAAGAAGCTGCCAATATTCCATTAAGCAAGCTAGGCAACTAGCTATAAGCATCTTCTGCTTTATTCAAAAATAAACAACCCTGGGGCTGAGAATATGTATAATGTTTTTGGATGACATGGGTAGATAACATGGTGCATTGCAATGGCACCAACAAACAAAGTTGTTGCATGCAGGGCTTCAGGGAAAATAAAAGGGGCAGGGGGCTCCAGTTTTGTAGGTACATCACTTTCAGGAGGACGTTGTGCACATGCTTTTGTTATATACCTTATTACCTACAACTTGAAGTAGAACTCTGTGATGGTGGAAGAGTGAAAAACCCAGGCCTTGTCAGCACTACAAAATGGTAGATCTTGCTAGCAATGCTATCAGTGAAGGATGCAAACTAAATGGGTAGCTGAAACAAGCTATGTTATAGCCAAGTCTTAACAACTTGACAACACCCAGGCTCAATCATTCAATTTGTAGAGCCAGGCCCAGGCATAGTATTATGCATTTAGAATTCTTGGACACTTTTAGTGTCTTTGGAAGCAACCTTTTATGATGTATTAAAATTATCTTATTTGGACATCCTTTGACCTTTCATCCAGTGGAGGTAGGCAAAGATGACCCTAGCAGGGTGCAGGGCCTGAGGCAAATCAGCCTGTGTAGGGTCAGGAAGCAGGGGCAAGGGGGTGCAGGGGAGGGGTGGCAAGCGGCCAGACACAAAGCCAGCCTGGCTCCACGGGGTCCCCCAAAGCATGGGGCCTGGGGCAGTTGCCCCAATTCACACACCCCTGTTCCTCCCCCCCCCAGGACAGTCCTGGAGGTAGGTGCGTGGAGAAGAGGCAACTTAAGTAACATATTATGTTGACTTTCATTCTTTCTGGAAGCCCTGAAAAACAGATCTTAAAGTTTCACACCATTTAAAATCTGGCTAAGCAGTTTGTAAATCCTTAGCACTTATGAACTACACCCCTGATATTCTGTTGCTAGAACTTTCCTACTAAATCAACAGTGAGTAATTTGGCTACGCTTCTTGATTAGTATTAACAGTCATGTACTGCAAGTATTCTTGAGTAGCTGTATGTGTAGACAAGCCCTGTTTTTGGCTAGATCGCTTCCTGGGACTCATCTCTTGTAAGAATCAGTTTCTTACTCTGCAATTATCGGATTTCCTCAAATGGATCCTCAAGTTAGTCATAGGAACATTGCAAGGGGCCTCCTGGACTATCAAGTCCAATTTCCCTTCCTTGCAAGTCATTATTTACCCATTGAATGTCCAAATTGCCACTTCAATCCCTTACACAAAACACAATACCCAGAACACTATGTTTGCATCGCAGTTCAAAGCAGGGGAGATGAGGGCACTACCAGTGCCCTGCCACTGAAGCAACAGGGAAGTTGTGCTGCTGCTACTTGTTCCCCTGGGAACACCTGTCTCACATGCACTCTGGCACGCAGCAGGTTACCCCGGGTAGGGCAGGGGAGGCTGGAGTCAGCACCTTTTCTGGCCCCTACAGCCTTACCCAGGGTCCTGGGGGTTAACCAAGCTGCAGCTGGGAGTCTGCTGGCAGCTGGAGTGTGGCTCCAACCAGCCAGGCTCTGGTTTTGGGTGGTATATGCTGCTGCCACATGTGCCGCCTCACTTTTTTTTTCCCATGCAGGCTTTTTTGACCCCAGGATCTCCCAGGGTCAAAAAAGACCTCAGCGCTACAAGGTAGCAGCATGGAGAACACCTGAATGTGTTCTGTGTGGTGCTGCAGACCACATACTGCACAGCTGTGCTTAGCTGGACATGGCCCTAGAGCCGCAGATTGGTCAACTAGTATGACCCTTAATGGAAGAGCAAAACACTATAACCAGGAACTATTGTTTTCTAAGTACCTCCAGGAGCATGAGCATACCCCAGTCTGAACCCTCTTTCTTTACCCACCCCCACCAGCTCTTACTGTAGCCAGTATCCCAGTCCTTCCGAGGAAAATGAATCTTTTCCCTCTCCTGCCCATAAGCAGCCAGTAGCACTTTTAAATGGGGGAGGGAGATTCCTTCCTGGTCCATACTGACAACCAGCAAAAGCCCTGAATCATGGGATTACTAGACACCTACCGCTCAACAAAAGAGTTGCTTCTGTAGCCCAGCATAAGAACTGCATATATGTGACTCCACAAATTGCACCTACAGGTTGTTGAGCCAGAATGCCATCTCATCATACCAGCCACTTCCATAGATTTACCCAGTTCAGTCTAGAGGCAGTTTGTATTCTTTGCTCCCACTGCTTGGCTCTGAACATCATTCCAAAACCTTTCTTCTCTGATAGTTCAGTATCTTCAAGTTATCCACCTGAATTTACCTGTAGTGACATTATAGCCATTTGATCTATACTGGCACAAGCCAATATTTGTTTTTGAGCCTAAAAAAGTGCCCTCTTTTTTTGACATTCACCCCATGAATGTACCTATAAGGGGTGACGGTATCCTCTCCCAGTCTCCATTTTGCTAAGCTAAATATGTCAAGCTTCTTTAATCTTCTTTCATAAGAAAAGGCCTCCATTCATTGATCCCATTTTAGAGACATTTTCTTTGAATTTGTTTCAGTTTAAGGTTGTTTTTTTTTAACATTGGAGACCAGAACTGCACACAGTATCTTAAATGGGGTGAAGAACTATATGTGGAAATTATAAGTACTAAATATGGACTGTTTGTGTAAGGGCTACAAAGTAATTGATAGCCTTAGAGTTCAGTGTCTCTTTAGTGCTACTGTTTTTTCCCGTTTTACACCTTTTCCAAATTACTGACTTGATCCAATTTATGACTGTAACTTTAAGCAGTACAAGAAATGACTCTTACTTTCTTTCTGCAAAGAACACTTCGTTAAGATGACAACTTGAATAGAAAAAAATTGCTTAAAAGTACACCGTTCCCTTGAAAAGTTACTCTAAAGTCACTGCAAAGATCTGAAGCTAGCAACAGTTTTAATCTGTTGTTTTGGGGGGAGGGGTTTCCTTTTACAGCTCTTTCATATTGCAGTTAAGGGAACTTCTTCCTACAATATCTTTAAAACCACTGGGCTGACAAAGGAGACCAATTTGATATTCCCTAATCCTTTTTCATATGTCTACTGGTATATCCCCATCAGTCATCTTCTAAATTAGAATTAACTAATTAATCTACTGATTGTGATTATTTCTGAGACTTCTGGTGTCCTGTTCTCCCTTTTATCTAATTTTAAAAATACAAATGAACTGTTTAGATTGCTCTTATGCCAAACAAAAACACAAAAAGTTACTGCGCAATCTAATTTGCAAATAATTCTTCATTTAGCTTTGCTGTTAATGTGTTAAACTTAAATCTCAGAGGTCTTAAATAGCTTCTCTGTGCGTGCGTCTACACGACATGCTATGTTGCCATAGCGATGAGCTACAATATAGCTCATTGCCTCGGCGACATAGCATCAACGGGCACAAACTGTGATGCAACGTAGCATCTAAAAACAACCGTACACCACTGGGACTGCATAGCAGGGCTACGTGAGGCTTTGGATAGCACTTCGGATCTGGGGCTGCTTCGGGCGTGTTGGCGTCCGAAGCAGCATGCCCAGATCCAAGCGCGGGCTCAGTTAAGCTGTTTGAAGCAGTTCGGAGCTTCGGAAGTGCTTTGGATGCTTCAGACACTGAAACTGAAAGTTAGAAGAAGGAGGCGGAAGGAGGGAGAGTGGGAGGGCGGGGGGGAAGACTGACATGTGTAGGTGGCCAGTGAGGAGGATTCCTCTCTGGCTGCCTTTCAAATGACAGCGTCTGTGGGGAGGGACTAGAAACAGCATAAAAGGCTCTGTTTGGAGGTATGCTGTGCCTTTTCCTAGCTTGTTCCTTCTCAGGAACTGCGTGAGAAAGGAACCCTCAGACTCAAGCATTTCAGCTTGCTTGCTGTACTCAGTAGTTGAACTTGCCTGCTCCTTTTTCTTGTTAGAAAGGATTGCATAGGATTTAGCTTATTTTAGCTATTCTATTCAATTATTATTACTACTCAATTCATTTCTTTGAATGTATAGTTGATCTTTTTTTTTTTTTTTGGAAACTGAAAAAAGAAGATCCATCACTCTGAAGGGAGGCACACAGATTGCGTGCACACATGCTCACACATACACGCACACTATAAAGGAAAATCAGATATTCATAGGAGACAGACAGCACACAATTTTTACATAACTTTTAACACTGAAGCAAACAATCAAAGAAGAGACCAGTGCATGCACGCAACAGAGGGAATAAAACACACAATACAAAAGGGACACACACACACACACGCACCTTTTTTGCAGCACAGGAAAGATCAATATCAAGCGTGCTGGAAAGGCAGGTGCCAGGTCTTCTGGCAGGGAAGGGAAAGA